>NC_045547.1:52709734-53009734 GCF_009769535.1 Thamnophis elegans
ATTCCTCATCACTCCATAATGGGTTGCAGTTAATTGCTAATATGATTGCTAAGGGTAGAAATTGTACTTCTTTATACTGTCTTCATCTTAAAAACGAAACACTCAAGAGTTTGAAAAGTGATAAATATGAGGTGTGTCTTTTTATTTTAATTTGTGGGTGGTGTAAATCATAGTGCTAGAGTCTACCATCACTCTTGATAATTCATTGACTATGAGATGTGATTAAGCAGTATCAGAACATCCCTCAATCTCCCAAATTAACACATTTTCCAAAGGGTAAAGGAACATTGAAGTAAGTTTTTGCTCCTTTCCCTGAAAAGCAAATCAATTAAAGAGAGAAAGGAAGCATCCCTGGGTTTCTCAGAATAAAAATTCCTTGCTAACATCTTGGCATGCACTAAGCCCACACTTTCAGAAAGAAATCCTCAGATAAACAATTTTTAAAAAAATGTTTTAAAAACCAGCTGTTAAAACATCCAGACTGCATTTGTGTGTGTCTGTATATACACATTCTTGCAAGATGTTCTGTTGAATCATCGTGTGTGTTTATATGAACCTTCTTGTGATGAGCAGGGACATTGTTGATCTTCCCCCTTACTCTTTTCCTGGTTGCTGTCCTTCTTACCATCATCTCCTTTCCACATTCTTAGAGGACAATCAAAAGATTTATCACATAATTCTTTTGATGACTGTTAGCCAAGATTGCAGCCACAGCTTGCTTTAATTAGGAATTAGAGCACTTCTTTTATGTAGGTCACATCAGTTTTTGATTCTGATGTTCCAACTTTTTTGAAAAATCTGCTTTGCATATAAATGTGCACTGCTAAGCTTGAAGATGAGGAACATCAATTAAGGAGATGTTGACTCCCTGAATGCTTCTGAATGCAGTTTGTATTCCGGCTAACCATCCTATTTCTTTTTATGAAACGAATGATAATCTTATTCTGAACATACTGCAATGTGGCATTGGACAAAATCTTGCAATTACAAGAATAAAAAAAAACGGTTTTAGATAGGATTGACTATGGCAAACCATGCTTCAAATCTGCAGAGGTCTGATAATTTTGGAAAAAGAATTTATCAGCCTGGGTTGCACAACATCATTAATGTTTATTTAATTAACCTCTGTTTTCTAAGTTGGCATCATGCCCTGAACCATAAATTAACCTCATGAGTTCACAGTAGATTGGGTTCACACAACATGCTAAACAGTATGTTGTAGCACAAGCATTAGGAATTCCAAGTGGATGGACACAAGTGTCTGTCAGCAGAAGTCACTCTACAGCAACCCTGTAGAAAAATCAGATGACAAAGTGCTATACATTTAATGTCTAGGAAGAAAAACATGGTTTGTTGCTAATAAATATATAAGGAACTAAAATGCTATCAGTTTCTGGATGCAGCACTACATGAAGAAACCTATCCATTTATTTTTATTTATATGATTCCTTGGACTTCTGGTCTGTCAAAACAGGTAATAGACTATAAAACATTAGCACTTGAAATAGTATTTATAAACACAATTATAAACATTGTTAAAGTAAAATTAATTCAAACTAAAAAAGCATGACTTAAAAATATATGCTTCACATTAAAAGAAAGGATCTCAGTACATCTTCTGACATAGTGAACTCTATAAGCTTAAAAAGTCAGAAGAGAGGCCCTTCTTGTGTGTGCTCAAACAATGAGTTTTACAAAGTGAGAGCATTTTTTCCAAGGATCTCTCTTTTTGACTAAAATATCTTGACACCATAACAGACAACTATTCCAGACTGGTCAGAACTGTGTGTGGTCAATCAAATGGGTGAATCTTGATTTTCCAAATGGGGGAGAGCTAAAAAAAAAAGTCATTAGAAACAGGCAGGCATCAATTGTCCTGAACAAGATTTAGAGTGCAAACAAAGAAAGAAATTGGAAGTTAATGCTCAGTAGAAAAGAGAGTGAAGACCAGAGTTGGTATTCAGCCAGTTCTCTCTGGTTTGGGTGAACCAGGAACAGTGGCTACGGAGGGCTCAGCCCACATGCCCCAATGTAATGTGTAGGCACTGCACAAATGCAGAAGGCAGTGAGCATGTATAGACGCTGTACACATGAGCAAAGCGAGCATGCACGCATGCACACTCACATTTGAGAACTGGCAGGGAAGGTAAGTGAATCCCACCACTGGTGAAGACCAATAAATATCTCTAATCAATCAAAAAAGACAGAAGAGAAGACCCATGTAGTCATCAAGCAATCAGTTGAGAACAGCAGCATTTTCAAAAAAAGTCCTGACTTGCAAATTAAAATCTAGAGAGTTTCAGAATGCGAAACATATTATCTCAGATAGTCAGGCCTTTAGAATTAACATATCCAAAATGACGGCCCATCAAAACTGAAGTAAAGTCCTTAATAAGCACTTTTTTGACAGAAACATTAAACTGACTGTAAGTCCCTCTAACAAAAGTTTCACCTATACCTGGGATGGTGAACCTGTGGCATGTGTGCCACAGGTGGCACGTGGAGCCATTTGTCAGGGCATGCAAGGCATTGCCCTATCAGCTGGCCAGTGTGTATGAGCGCACTGGATCAGGGTGCTACAGGATGGTTTTCTGGACAAAGAGCCTCATCAGCTTTCCGAAGGCTTTTTGGCAATCCATTGTCCAAGCAAGAGGTTGAGTTGTTTTTTGCTTTATTGGAGGGGTTCAATTTCACACTCAAGTACATCCCAGGAGGGAAAAATTTTATGGCTGATGCTTTGTCCAGACTTCCTCAATACAACTGCTCTAAACTCAGTGTTATCCAGCCCGTGGTTCCCACGTCCAGCCTCGCTGCTCTTGTTGTTACTAGGCAGCGCACTCGAAGGTGGAAGTGTCTCAAGATTTCCTCTCTGATCTCAAAAAGGCCCTTCCCCAGGATGACTGGTTCCAGCAGCATCAAGGTGAATGCACAATAAGGGACGATTTACCGTGGATTGGGGCGAAACTTTACGTCCCTGCCTCTCTTCGTCTCGTTGTCCTTCAACTGGCTCATGATTCCAAGTCGGAATCGGATACAGTACCTAGTGGCTTGGAAGCATTTTCCTCCATTTCATGCCGAGTGGGTGGACAAGTCCCATGTCTGTGCACCCCAGCTGCTCCGACAGTTTTATTTTGCTTATTCTGACAAACCCTGATTGACTCTCCTTCCTGACTTTCTCCCCCCCCCTTTTTCTTTTTCTGTTTTTTGTTGTTCGTCTGTTTGTTTGTGTTTTCTCATCTTCAAGGCCTGACCGCCTTTTTTCGGAGGACGGCCGGATGTCAGCCTCTGCTTTGCTGTTGCTTCGGCTGCCATGAAAGGGGGAGGGAGGGCATGGTATTTGGGAGGGGTTTGCTAATTGTGCTGGAGGAAGATTCTGGAGTTCTGCTGTCTGTCGGACTACACATGCGGAGGAGGTTCCCGCCAAGGCTAACAGCACCGACATTCCATCTTAGTGATGCCTTTTGAAGTTATCTCACACCTGACACTTAGGAGAATTATGATTGGACTGTAACTGGGATGCCAAGGGGTGGGGAATGGGTTATTCTATATGTTGAATACCAGCGCGGGAAATACAAGCGCTGGAATAAGGACTCCCTTCTGATTGGCTCCCGGGCGGAGCCGGTTCAATCCTCGCCCCGATTGGTCGAGCTACTCGACGCCCATTGGTTCCTCGTTCAAACCCGGAGGTATAAATGTTTGGCGCGAAACACGCCACAATGAATTGTAGTCACTCTGCTTTTAATAAAGGTTGCTGTTTTACATACCCGTTGTCGCGTCCGTTCCCTTCGCTCCAAGATGCAAAACTGGCGACGAAGGTGGGATTCTGATTCCCGCGACCACGGAGAAGAACGAGCCAGCTGCCACCGCGTTTGAACAAGCACGAACGCTATCCTCAGGCTGAGAACTCCGGCAGCGAACGCAAATTTTTCTCCGCCCTCTTCCTCCCCCTCTCTGGCTCCACACCACGATGGCAACAGCGCTTCCTCCTTTCGCGCCATTCGGATCCGCCAGAGAGTCATGGGACGGCTTCATGGAGCGTTTCGAGTGCTACTTAATCGCATCGAAGAACCAGGCACAGACCGACGAGGAGAAATGCAGCTTCTTCTTGTCCTGCTGTGAGCCTTCCATGTTTGCCTCTGCGAGAGCCCTGGCCGCCCCGAGGCCAGCCTACAAACTTGGGTGGGACGAGCTGATGTCCAGGCTGAGGAACCACTACGCTCCTTCACCCTCTCTGATCGCACGCCGCTTCACCTTCCGCCGCCGAGTGCAGAAGCCCAACGAATCCATCAGCCAGTTTCTAGAGGCTTTGCGCACAGTGGCCGCCCAGTGCGATTTTGCAGACCTGGAGGAGAACCTCGTGGAGCAGTTTGTATGCGGGGTCCGCGACGTGCATTTGCGCAGCCGCATGCTCCGGAACCACAAAATCACTCTGGTGCAAGCCGTGGAGACCGCGCGAGCAGCGGAGCTCTCCAAACAATCCACGGCCGACATCGAACGCCTCCAGCTGAAACCCCCCGCGCAAACCGCCGCGGGGCCTTCCACCCAGACGAACCTCGTCGACGACCTCTCTCCTGCTGAAGACGAGGAGGAGGAAACCGTCGGACAAATGAGGACGCAGCCGAAGCGGAGGCCACACCAGCAACCACCGACGCCCGCTCAGCCAGTCTCAAACGCACTTTGCCGCGGATGCGGCGGCCGCCACAGCCGCGCATCCTGCCCGTTCCGTTCCGCCGTCTGCCGCCGCTGCCGAGGAGAAGGACACCTCGCCAGGGTCTGCCGGGCTCTCGTGCCAGCCCCATCGTTCTTGCAGCCCAGCGACCAGCGCCAGGCACCGCAACGCCGCCAACAGCCACGTCCCGCAAGGCGAGCTGAGGACTGCCACTCAACCTACCAGCCCTCCAGCGCCGACTGCGTGGTCTACCAGGCTTCCCACGTTCCCGCCGGCGATCACAAAATCAGCACCGCCGTCCGACTCGAAGGTCAGCTTTGCCGAATGGAGGTGGACTCCGGGTCTTCCCGTTCTCTACTATCTTGGGCCCTGTTTTCACGCCTCTGTCCCGGGGTTTCCCAGAGCAAATTGCGCCCCGTCGAGGTCTCCCTCCTAGACTACCAGGGAAATGGGATTCCCACGGCAGGAATATTCCACATCCGGGTGGAATACGGAGACTTTAAGGGGAAACTCCCAGTTCTAATCGTCAGGAACGATCTGCCCGCTCTCCTGGGGTTGGATTGGTTCCCCGCCTTGGGCCTCACCATAGAGGGGGTGCATAGGGTAGTCCCCCTTACCGTAGATAGCGTTCTAGGTGAGTTCGCAGATGTGTTCGATGGGGAATTGGGCTGTTATAAGGGCACCCCCATTTCCCTCTGCCTCGACCCCCAGGTCGCTCCTATTAGGCTGAAGGCACGCAGGGTTCCCTTCGCATTGAGAGCAAAGGTGGACGCTGAGCTTGATAAGCTTATAGAGCAAGGGGTAATCGAGCCCGTAGATCACGCCCGTTGGGAAACCCCCATAGTCATCCCGGTCAAACCCGACGGATCGGTGAGAATATGTGCCGACTATAAGTCGACCATTAATTTGGCCCTGCAGGCTAACCCATATCCGGTCCCCGTAGTGCAACACCTACTCCACTCCTTAGGGCAAGGCCGCATTTTCGCAAAGCTAGATATGGCACAGGCCTACCAGCAGCTTCCCGTAGACGACGACGCGGCTACAGCCCAGACCATCGTCACCCACCGCGGGGCTTTCCGTTGTCGCCGCCTCCAATTCGGCGTTTCGGTGGCCCCGGGGATTTTTCAGAGCCTCATGGAGCGTTTGCTCCACGGGCTCCCAGGCGTCGTTCCCTACTTCGACGACGTCCTGGTCGCAGCCCCCAACCACTCGGAACTCTTAAAAATACTGCGGGAGGTTCTCACACGTTTTAGGGAGGCAGGACTGAAACTAAAGCGCAGCAAATGCGAAATTGCCGTTCCTAAAGTAGAATTCTTAGGGTTACTCATTGATGCCCAAGGCATCCACCCCACTCCTTCCAAAATTGCCGCCATCAAAAACGCACCTACACCCACCTCTAGGGCGGAATTGCAGGCTTTCTTGGGGCTTTTAAACTTCTACGCCCCCTTTATACCCCATAAGGCGTCGCTAGCCGAGCCGCTACACCGACTGCTTGACCGGTCAGCGGCCTGGAAATGGGGTAGCCGTGAAGCGCACGCGTTCGCGGCTATAAAAGACATTTTGATCTCGTCGGCAGTCCTAATCCAATATAGCGATAGGATGCCCCTAGTTCTGACTTGCGACGCCTCTCCCTATGGCATAGGGGCGGTCCTGAGCCATGCCCTCCCGAACGGCTCAGAGGCCCCCATAGCTTTCTATTCCCGGACACTCTCCTCTACGGAGCGGAACTACAGCCAAATCGATAAAGAAGCCCTGGCTGCAGTGTCCGGCATTAAGCGTTTCCATGACTACCTCTATGGTAGGAATTTCACCCTTATCACGGATCACAAGCCGCTCCTGGGGTTACTGGCAGGCGACAAGCCAACCCCCTCCATCTTGTCTCCCCGCATGACACGCTGGACGGAGTTTCTAACGGCGTATTCGTATACGCTGTTATACCGTCCGGGTAAGCAGCTAGGGCACGCAGACGCCCTGAGCCGTTGCCCTTTGCCAGAGACGGACACAGCCCACGTGCCCGCTCTCTCTATTTTGTCCATCGCCGAATCCGACCTCCCCGTCTCTGCCGCGGACGTCGCAGCTTGCACAAAGGCTGATCCCGTCCTATCCCAAGTAGCTTCATGGGTTTTGAGGGGGTGGCCCACGGAAAAGGTAGCGGAAGGATTCCGACCATTTAAAGCACGACAAGCCGAACTCGCCCTTCACGGGGGTTGTCTTGTCTGGGGGGATAGGGTAGTGATTCCCACAGCCTTGCGGGCACGAATCCTGCCTGCACTTCACAAAAACCACCCTGGCATAGCGCGAATGAAAGCCTTAGCCCGTAGCTATGTGTGGTGGCCATTGCTAGATTCGGAAATTGCAGACTACGTAGGCCGTTGCAGGATCTGCCAAAACTCTAGGCCGAATCCCCCCACAGCCGCCCCTCGTGAGTGGGAAATCCCTAGAGGCCCATGGTCCCGTTTACACATTGACTTTGCCGGCCCCTTCCACGGCCGAAATTTTATGATAGTAGTCGATGCTTACTCCAAGTGGGTGGAGCTGGTAATCATGACCTCCACCACAGCAGAGAGTACAGTGAGGGCCCTTCGTAAGATGTTCGCCACCCATGGGTTACCGGATGTGATAGTCTCAGATAATGGGCCCCAGTTTACCTCCACCACGTTCCAAGAATTCCTGGTCGAACAAGGAATCAGACACGCAGCCACAGCCCCTTATCACCCAGCTAGTAACGGCCGGGCGGAGCGCGCAGTTCGCTCAGCCAAGGAAGCTTTGGGCCGCATGGACCAGGGCGACTGGCAAGAAAGAGTGGCGGCATACCTCTTGAGCCAGCACTCCATACCCTGCCCAACGACTAATAAAAGTCCCGCGGAGCTCTTGATGGGTAGAAGATTGCGAACCCCCCTAGACAGGCTCCATCCACTTTATGCAGGGGATCTACCGAGCAACCTGGGGGCCCTCCCTTCCCATGCGTTTAAGTTAGGGGATCCTGTATGGGCCCGCTCCTTTTCTGGGGACCCACGGTGGGTTCCCGCAACCATCACAGCTCTGACTGGCCCCTGTTCCTTTAGGGTCGGCCTGGCCGACGGAACACAATGGAGGCGCCACGTGGACCAGTTAAGGCGATGCCTCCCCGCGGAAACAGATGGCCCGAGCCCCTCAGACACCCACTCTCAGCAGGAGCCACCCTTGATGACCTTCCCCCCATTGGACTGTCTCCACCCGGGGAACAGGGGGCAAGCCGATACGAACTTTTCGGACAGACGTGCCTCACCCGGCTACCCCCTTCCCCTAAGTCCTTATCGAAACTCTGAACCTACACCCCAACCAGACTGCACGGGGCCACTGTCGGACACTCCTGTTGCCACGGAGACGCCACCCGGGACAAATGGACATCGGGCACGGGACCCGGGGCCAGCGCCATCTCACGGGGCCGCGTCGCAGATTCACCGCCCTGCCACGGACACACCTCCGCCGGCGCTTCCCCCCCCGACGACAACCGCCGGGGAGCCACGAAGGTCGGGACGAGAACGTCACCGTCCCGCCTACTTACAAGACTATGTTTGCCCTTCCTAGGGAACTCTTTGACTAGGGGGGGAGGGGTGTTGAATACCAGCGCGGGAAATACAAGCGCTGGAATAAGGACTCCCTTCTGATTGGCTCCCGGGCGGAGCCGGTTCAATCCTCGCCCCGATTGGTCGAGCTACTCGACGCCCATTGGTTCCTCGTTCAAACCCGGAGGTATAAATGTTTGGCGCGAAACACGCCACAATGAATTGTAGTCACTCTGCTTTTAATAAAGGTTGCTGTTTTACATACCCGTTGTCGCGTCCGTTCCCTTCGCTCCAAGATGCAAAACTATATATCATTCGCTTTCGCGCCTAAATAATCAGTCTTTGCTTTGCTACGCCTTTAATCATTTATAATTAGTAAAAGTACACTTGATTTCTACCTATGGAGTCTCGTGGTCTTCTTTCCTAATTACACAATGAAGAGGTGCTGACAGTAGCAAAGTGAAGACTGATTATTTAGGCGCGAAAGCAAATGATATATAGAATAATCCATTCCCCACCCCTTGGCATCCCAGTTACAGTCCGATCATAATTCTCCCAAGTGTCAGGTGCGAGATAACTTTGAAAGGCATCACCAAGATGGAATGTCAGTGCCGTTGGCCTTGGCGGGAAACCTCCTCCGCATGCGCAGTAAGACAGGCAGCAGAAACTCCAGAATCTTCCTCCGGCACAATTAGTAGTCCCCTCCCAAATACCATGCCCCCCCTCAATGGCAGCCAAAGCAGCAGCAAAGCAGAGGCTGACACTTGGTCTCCACCAACAAGTAGCAAATCCCAGCAAGCCTTGGGAAAAATAGCAATGGATTTTATAGTTGAACTCCCAGAGAGTGGGGGGAACATAGCCATATGAATCATGATTAACTTATTTTCCAAACAAGCACATTTCACTGGTTGCTTTGAACTGCTGTCTGCGAAGAAGCTAGCCAAGCTGTTCATCAAACACATCTACTAGCTGCACGGAATTCCCCACTGAATCATCTCAGATCCTGACCAAGTTTTGGAGAGAGTTCTTGAGATGTATCAGATCCACACAAGGACTTAGCTCAGCTTTTCATCTGAGTACTAACAGAGCTGCAGAGAGAACTAATGCCATGGTCAAACAATATATATGATGCTATGTGGATTACCAACAAGAGAACTGGGCTGATTTATTGCCCTTTGCACAAGTGGCTTACAATAACGCCATACATAGCAGTAGATGACTGACTCCCTTCCAAATTACTAGTGGCATGGAGTTCATGCCCATGCCAAAACTACCCTGGGAGTCTCCCTCCTCAATGACTTTGATGGAATGGATGGAATCTTTGAGGAGAGGCTGGAAGAATATGAAAAAGTGCTAGCAGATGCCACTGAAGATTACTAAAAACAAGCAGACAAGCATTGTTCCCTTCAGCCCCCCTTCCAAGGGGGGTGGGGCACAAAGTTTTTCTGTCCACTAAATATATAATGCTAAGATTCCCTAGCAAGAAATTGGGACCTAAGTTCTTAGGTCTGTTCCCAATAGTGAAAATAATCAATCCAGTGAAAGTTCAGCTCAATCTCCCCCACATTTTAGGGAAAATACATCCTATGTTTCATTGTAACCTACTGAAACTAGCCTTGGGGTCTAGGTTACGACCTCAGGCCCAGGTCTCATCTCCACCTGTAGAAGTGCAAGAAGAAACCCACTATGAAGTGAAGAAGATTCTAGATTCTAGACTACAGAGGGGCCAATTACAATAATACACTGAAAAGGGTACCCTTTGTCAGAAGCCACGTGGGTAAAAAGCTGGAATGGGAATGCAGATAGTTTAGTTAAGCAATTCCATGACAAATACCCAGATAAGCCAAAGGGTCCCACTGGGGAGGGGGGAGAGGTGGTTAGGTATCTGATTAACCCCTTGGGTTACTTTCATTACAGGACACGCTCTTCTGTTGAGGGGGGCAGCCTGTCAGGCTTGGAAGCCATGGGGGGGGGAATAGGGCCTCAAACCTGCCACATATTCAAACACAGTTTTTATGGAAATGAGTAGGGGGATAGTATGGAGTTTGCGAGATTTGTAGCCATAATAACATTCCTTCTCAGAAAGTCAAAGTGGCCTCATCCCTGCACCTGGATGGATGTGGATGGGAGAAATCTTCATCCATGGCAATGACAGATTGGACCATGTGATGGACTTGTGGGTGTTGGGGCAGGGTCTTGAACTTTCAACTGAGTGAGGAAAATCTGGAAGCTTTCAGATTTGAGTTTTCCCAGATGTGCCAATATGGCTCTTCTAATAAATTGGTATTTTGAGGAACTTCTTGCCTCGAGCTATTATTTCATAGAGGATGCTATTTGGAACCTTGACAGTTTACTCCCAATGAGCATCCACTACATGCAAAGGATTTGCAGAGATCATACTTGTAGGTCTTTTTTGCAATTTGTTTCTTGTGGTTGCAATACTGGTATAGTGGCTCAAAAAACAACTTAAGCAATTATTTTATATGCACACGCACACGCGCGCCCACACACACACAGAGGGTCATAGATCAAAGCAAGTAGTTCCATTGCTGATTTATTTGTAAGTGCATGTGTATATGAAATTGTTTAGTACTAATATAATATACTCACTGGAGAAGAGCCTAATGGTGGGAATGATTGAGGCAGTGGTGGGTTGCTCATCCCGTTCCAACCGGCCCGGTTGGAATGGGGCCAGTGGCGTCCTCGTGCACGCGCGCAGTTCACACATGCGTCTTAGCGCCTGCGCGATGCTCCAGATGCTCACGGAGAATCACGCAGGCGCTGTATGTGCCATGCACCTGCGTGGAAGCGCAGAAGCCTTCAAAGACCGGTAAGGAGCGTGGGTGGGCGGGTGGGCCCTTCAACATTCCCGGAAGTTACTTACTTCAGGGTTCACCGACCAACTGGGCCGTGGGGACCGCCACGAACCGGTTGAAACCCACCCTGGATTGAGGGCAAAAGAAGAAGGGGATGACAGAGAATGAGCTGGCTGGATGGAGTCACTGAAGCAGTCAGCATGGCTTAAATGGACTCTGGGGCATGGTAGAGGACAGGGAGGCCTGGAGGAATGTTGTCCATGAGGTTGTGATGGGTCGGACATGACTTCATAATTAACAACAAAAAATATAATATACATATTTTTCTAGCACATTTTACCAGTAATTTCACACTATCTATTTTCTGTAGCCTATAGCTTTAATTTAAGGTCCTGTAGAGTGTGAAAGATTTCTTGCATTTAATTCACATGGGCATTTCAAAACCATAGGATTATAAATGCTGCTAAAAAGAAAGTTAAAGCATAATCAAAAACAGAGTTTATGCCAACAATTAAGTTTTGCATTTACACATATGCACAAAGTGGTGTGTGGCATAGTCCTTGTTTCCTATTTTTAAAGCTGCTCAGGGTGGTTTTCCTGCTTACATTTTTTTTAAAAAGCATTTGAATTAAATTTTTGCTCATAATTATTCCTCTTTATCCTTATAATGGATTGAATGTTACTATTTTTTGCCATTTAAAAATCTTTGTATATCTTGGCAGATATGGCATAACAACATTTTCTTTTTCAATTATATCAAGAATATAATTTTCACAGTAATAGATCCATGAAACAAATTCTGAAGTTTCACAAAGTGCTGTAGACAGGCAGTCTGTTTCTGGTAGATTGTCCTTGGATCAAAGAATGATCAAGTTTTCACCCTGGCTCTTCAAATGACAGTGTGTGGTCCTTGGCAAATCATGAGACTTGTCTAGCATCCCCATGTATAAAAGAAATGGCACTATCAAATTGTCTGTGTCATTTGAAGAACTGCTTAGTTGAAGTTTGCAGTCCTTGGAGCTGAATAAACTATTTAGATATGAAAACAAGGCTTGATTTTTTAAAACTTTGGTATTGAAGCTAGGATGCTGAAATATAAAAATGAACATTTGGCCCATCACTAGTTACAATATCTTTGGATAGCTATAATTAATATACATCGATCTAGAGGCCAAGAACACAGGCCAAGCACAGAGATGCCAGATAATTTTGTTTAGTCTCAATCAAATTCTCACTCAACTGTGGAACCAGAATGTATTTACCTTTCAGTATGCATTATTTTTTGAATATGGTGGTACAGGTCTCATCTGAAAATCAACAACAGAAGAAATCAATTTATGAGTCTCTTTATATTTTTAATATTGTGTATGATTCTTTTACTAATTTGATGTGAAAATTTGGAATGAACGTATAACTAAATACATGCAAACCTGATACATGCTGACAATAGATGTGTCTAAAGGTAAAGAAAAATGAAAGCCGAAGTATAATTGATCGATTATTTGTCTACACAGACAATAGTAAGTTGAATTTCAGGGTAGGTACATATAACATTGGTAACTGCTCTTTTAAGAATGAACATGTATTACCTTCAGCTTCCATCCATTCGCCAAAAATACATGTTCCTTGCTCATGGTCATTTTTCCAAACCTTTTTCTATCCTTAGCAATGCACTATGATTCTCTAATATCAACAACCCACAAATCATGGTTTACTGGTGCATTGCTAGACATAGCCAAAATAGCTAAGTTGACATTAGCATTTTTTCTAGCTCTTCCGGCATTCTGTTGTTTTGCCTTTTTACAGAACCTAGCTATATGTCCCTTAGTCCCACAAGAAAACATTTTCAAACAGTAAGGGAAGTAGAATGTGACTCCTCATGTTGTGGTGGTTTCTCTCTCAGTTGTTCCCTTTCCATCCTCCTCCTTGACTCTTCCAACACTAGTGCAGTAATGTCAGTCAATGTTAGTTCATCTCAGGTTAGGACTTCAAGAGAAGATACAAAAACATCATAACTCTCATCCAGTGAGGAGAGTATGATATAAACTTGATGTAGCTCAGAAAAAATTAGTTCTTTTTCATGTAGCTCCTGGAAAACCCCTTTCATAAAGGTTAAATGAGCGAACATATCTTCACCTCTCAGAAGACGTGCCCTAAACAGTTTGCTTGTGAGATGGATGTGTGCACCTACAGTGTCACGCACATAAATCCTAATCAAATTCTCCCAACATCTTGCAGCAGAACTTTATCTATGAATATGAACTAATTGTTGGTCATTCAGTGTTAGATCCATAATACACAACGCCTGTTCATTGCATCGCTGAGAATCTGCTATTTTCTTGGCATCATCATCATTATCTGGATTCCAATCAGTTTCATCCGGTAGATTCTGTACAGCATCCCATAAACCTTCCCTACGCAGGTGTAAACTGCATTTCATAGACAAGGAAACATAGTGTCACTGCCCCTTCATTTAATAACCAAGAAAGAAACCACTCAACTCCATGTTTCAGAACTAAGTGTACTTTTACTGGCTACAAACGAAAAGAAGCAAAGCAAAGCTGAATCTGAATAAAAGGTGCAAAAGCAATAGATATCAATACAAGATTCATTCCCCTCCCCTTGGTACCCCAGTCCATAGTCCAATCATATTTCACCCAACTGTCAGGTGGGAGACATCTTCAAAAATCATCATCAGGATGGAATGCTGGACAGTTGGCCTTGGCGGGAAACTCCCTTCCTTCCACATGCACAAAGAGATGGTGAGAATAATTCCCTAATAAACAGTCCTCCAGTACAGAATGATTCCCTTCCCAAATACCATGCTCCTCCCTCCCCGTTTCAATGGCAGCCGAAAAGCAGCAGCGAAGCAGAGGCTGACATCTGGCCCTCCTCCAGAAAAGGACGGTCACACCTGCAAAAGAACACAGACAAACAAATGAACAACATGACATAGAAGAGAAAAAGGGAAAGGGGGAAGTTAGAAGTCCAAAGCGAGGTCAGGGTTTGTCTGGGTAAGCAGAGTAGAACTCGCGGAGCAGACGAGGAGCCTGCACATGGGATTTATCAACCCACTCAGTATGAGAAGGGGGGAAATACTTCCAAGCCACAAGATACTGAATACAGTTCCTCTGTTTACGAGAGTCCAAAATCTCCCGAACCTCAAAATGTTGCTCACCCTCAAGCAGAAGTGGAGCAGGTGGAGGCGGAAAAGGAGCCCTCAATGGAGAAGTATGTTCTGGCTTCAGGAGATTAACATGAAAAACAGGATACACACAGCTGAGATACTTAGGCAATTGGAGACGGACGGAGACAGCATTGATAATCTTGATAATCGGGAACAGGCCAATGTATTTGGGACCCAATTTTTTCGACTTTTGAGTCATCTGAAGAAACTTAGTGGATAAATAAACATGATCACCAACTTTATAGTCACTTGGTTTTGTCCTTTTCCTATCCGCCTGTTTCTTGTGTGCATGGTGTGCAGCATCTAGCGCCCGGTACGTTAGAGGCCACATCTCTCGAAGACGATCACTCCACTTGGAGAGGGACAACACCTGTGGTTTCTTGTGAGGAATCTTAGGGATAGGCACAAAATCATGTCCGTAAACCACCCGGAAGGGTGTAAAACCTGTGCTACTGTGCACTGAGTTGTTGTATGCCACCTCAGCATGAGGCAACAATTCCACCCAATTATCTTGCTGGTAGTTGATGAAGCGGCAAAGATATTGTTCCAGCACAGAATTGGTCTTCTCTCAGGCCCCATTAATCTGAGGATGGTGGGCGGAGCTTAAACCCTGGGCAGAGCCAATCAGTTTCAGAAACTCTTTCCAAAATAATGAGGTGAACTGGACCCCCCTATCTGAAATGATGCTGTCCGGAACCCCATGCAAGCAGTAGATATGTGTGATGAACAACTTAGACAGGGATTTGGCAGATGGAATCTTGGAACAAGGAATGAAATGAACTTGCTTGGAGAATAAGTCAGTGACAACCCAAATCACTGTATTCCCCTGACTCTGTGGAAGTTCAACAATGAAATCCATAGAGATCTCCTTCCATGGGGCCTCAGGGTGGGCTACCGCCTGGAGCAACACCTGGGGTTTACCCGGTGGGCGTTTTGCTGCAGTACAAGTGGGGCAACTAGCCACATAAGATTCAATGTCTTTTTTCAATGAAGGCCACCAAAACTGCCTCTTGACGAGGTGTAGAGTTTTGACAAACCCAAAGTGTCCGGCCATGCGAGAGTCATGAGCACGTTGAAGGACCATGGGTCTAATGGAAATAGGAATGTACAATTTAGTACCAATCCAAGCAAGTCCATCTTTCATGGTGCATTCATTTCTATGTTGTTGGAACCACTCATCATTTGTAAGAGCTCCCTTGAGCTTTGTGACGAGGTCTTGTGTGACCTCCAACTTAGAGGTCGCCTGACTTCTGGTGACAACAGGAGCAGCCAGACTTCTCGTAGACATGAGAGGCTGGACAACACTGAGTTTCGAACAGTTGTATTGTGGAAGCCTGGACAAAGCATCAGCCATAAAAATTTTCCCACCTGGGATATATTTCAAAGTGAAATTGAATCTATTGAAATGTTGTGCCCACGGCATCTGTTTGGGAGACAGTTTTCTGGGTTTTTTTTAATGCCTTCAAGTTTTTGTGGTCAGTCCATACCTCAAAAGGGTGTTTTGCGCCCTCTAGAAAATGACGGCAGGTCATCAAAGCCCATCGAACAGCAAAAGCTTCCTTCTCCCAAATAGCCCAGCGTCTCTCAGTGTCGGTTAGCTTATGAGAGGTGTAAGCACAGGGTTGTAATTTCCCCTGTGCATTTTCTTGAAGCAGTACCGCCCCCACTGCAACATCAGTAGCATCAGCTTGGACCACAAAAGGTGTGGCCATGTCTGGGTGTTTGAGGACTGGTTCCTCTGCAAACAGACGCTTCAATTTCTCGAAAGCAGCCTGACATTCCATAGTTAAGTTCAAAAGCTTGCTGGGCTTGGGCTTCGCCTCGCCTTTCAACTTCAGGAGGTTTGTAATTGGCAGAGTGATCTTAGCAAAAGAAGGAATAAATTGATGATAGAAGTTGGCAAACCCCAAGAAGCTCTGTAACTGTTTATGTGTGCGTGGGGCTTCCCATTTGGTGACTGCTTTAACCTTTGCCGGGTCCATCTCTATCCCTCTGCGGGAGATTTGATAGCCCAGGTAATCTACCTTCTCCTGATGAAATTCGCACTTGGATAATTTGGCATATAGTTCTGCTGCACGTAGTTTTTTGAGTACTGTGCAAACAAGTTTCACGTGTTCCTCACGTGTTTCCATGTAAATAAGGATATCATCTAGATAGACCATCACACCTTTGTAAAGATGGTCATGTAAAACTTCATTAATTAATTGCATAAAAACCACTGGCTAGAGATTTTGGGCAGAAATGCAGTTAAGATTTTTAAAGTTCACACACAGACGGAAGGAACCATCTTTCTTCTCTCTGAATAAGACTGGAGCTGCTACACTGGGTCTAGCTGGTTCAATGAAACCCCTTTTTAAGTTTTTGTCAATGAATTTTCTCATTTCGTCCATCTCTCTAGGGGTCATTGAATAAATTTGGGGTTTCAGGAGTTTCGCACCTGGTAAAATATCAATGGTGCAATCGGTGGGCCTGTGAGGGGGCAATTTATCAGAAGATTTCTCACTGAAAACATCTTTCAGGTCCCAGTATTCCTTTGGGATTCTCTCCTCCCCCTCAATTCTTTCTTGCCCTCTGGCCGCTAGTTTGGGGCCTGCCTTATCTGATTCTGGGTCCTCCACTTTTCCCTCAGGGGTGTGGCTGACCAAATGCGCAACCACCCATTTCTCCAATTTATGCGTGGGTTCCATTTATGGAGCCGGGGAGTCCCAATATAAGGGGCTGGTCCATTCCTGGGGCCACAATAAAAGTTATTATTTCTTGATGGGTCCCCATCCACATTTCAATAGGTTCCGTAGCAAAATGAGCAGGACTTCCCCCCACAATAGAGTCATCTAATTGGCAAAATGCAATTGGGATTTTCAAAGTTTTCAGTTTTAACCCCATTATTTTTATAAATTTTTATTTTTATTACACAGACAACACATACATAAAAACCCCATTTTTTCAACTATTTCTGGGCTTATAATGCAACACGAGCAACCAGAGTCTAAAAGAGCAAGAAGTTTCTCTTGCGTGCCAGAAGAGGGCACTCTAAGTTCAACTGGGATGAGCATGGGCCCCGAACGGGAACTTACCCAGCAGTCCATGTCTTCAGAATCACTGTCATCAGACGAACTGGGGCTTCCGCTCCCTCCTTCCTCCGGGTCGAAGCGTCGAGAAATCTCCTCCCCCATCAAAACTGGTTCCTTCTTCCTGCTGGGAGGCTTCTCTGGCTTTTTGTCTTTCCAGGGGGTGGAGCGGTGTGGCTGATCTTGACTCGGCAATTTACAGCACGGTGCCCCTCCTTCCCACAGTGGAAGCAGACGGGAGGCTTGGGTTTGCCTGTAAATCCTCCCCTTCCCCCTTTTTGCATCTTTGGGAGAGGGGATTTGGTGGGAGGTGGGGAATCCTCACTTTCTCCTTCTCCTTTGTAATCAAGTCTGGCTAAATCAATTTTGACATCCGCTGATGCGTCACACCAAGGTTGCAATCGGCGGGGGGGGGGGGCTCCTGTTCACACATTGCTGGTAAACTTCTTTGTTCAAGCCATCAGCGAAACGGTCTAGCAAGGCCTCTTCAGACCATCCCCTCATATAAGCTGACAATTCCTGGAATTCTTGCACATACTCAGCCACAGTTCTTTTGTCTAAGGATTGTAAATTTAATTCTAGCCCTGCACTCAGTGAGAGGATCATCAAAGCGCTTTTTCAAAGCTGCCATAAACCCATTAAAGTTTCTTAGGAGAGGGGAATCATTATTATGTAATCTGACCATCCAGCCAGCTGCCTTCTTCTCCAGAGCCATTAACACAATTCTTACTTTAGCTTCATCTGAGTTCAGGTCTGTTCCATACATTTGCATATAATTCCAGAACTGAATTAAAAACAACCAAAGTTCTTTAGGATCTCCAGTGTATTTCACACTTAAAGGAGGGACCTTAGATATCTGGCGTCGGCGAGGCCCCCCCCTTCTTGGAATATCTCTAGCCTCCAGAGGTGAGGTCAGCTCTGGGTCATCTTGTGCACATCCCCCTTTGGCTCCCCCAGCCTCCTTTAAACTAGGCAATGTGTACCTTTTTTTCGGTTCTTCCTCCGGTTCTTTGTCTCCCCCACTCTCTCGAGTCCGGCGTTTTTTCCACGCTCCTTTGAGAAGTTTCATGGCTTGGGCCATCATGAAATCCTCCTCTTCAGGACCCCACCATTCAGCTGCTGTTTTTTTGGGTCTCCTCACTGTAATTCCAGTTAATGGTTCTTCAGTTTCCTCTTTCTGTCCCACTCCCCAAGTCCACCTGGGTCGAACAGTCCATTCTTCCACTTGCAGGTCAGCCAATAACTCCATTAATGTAGGAGCTGCAGCTGCTCCCATGTCCTCCTCTTGATCACTGTCGTGGAGGGACATTTTTCTTTGGTTGCACCCCCCCTCGGAAGGTTTTCGCTCCGGGATGGATGCGAGGTGAGATTCAGCTTAATGTCACTGCCCCTTCATTAAATAACCAAGAAAGAAACCACTCAACTCCATGTCATGCCAGCCACCAGCCGGAAGAGGGGAACCCTCCTCCAGCCTGCCCACCTGTCGAGTGGTGGCTGGGCAGGTGCCAGGTCAGCCCCACTGCCCCGGCCAAGTGGCACCCACGCCTGCCACTAACCTTGAAGGCAACACTGTGGAACTCGCCTGATCCTAAGGGAGGGCTGGATGGGCAGTGCCCCCCCATTGGCCGCCTCTTCCTTGGCCGCACCTGCACCCCTGCCTGGCCCGCCTGCCGAGGAGGAGGCAGCACAGTGGTGTGTTGCTGGGCAGCGGGCAGGGTGTAGGAGGGTGCAGCACTGCTATCCTTGCCCTTGGGGTTCTTCTTGCGGGACATGCTGTCTGGGGCTGCTTCAGGGCGCCCCAGCCGCTGGTTCCTCCATGCACAGCTCGGCTCCCAGCATTGCCGGTATCCTGTCCGTCCTCAGCAATGTGGTCCATTTCCCCCCCCAAAAAAGACCGATCGACTGTCTCTCTAGATCTAGTGGCTTTTTTGTTTTTTCTTTTAAAAAATGCCTCTCCAGACGATCTTGAAAATCTGTGAGGTTGCTTTGGGAGGGGGCAGACAGGCAGAATTCCCCTCCCCCCATCCCTGGGTACCTGCAGCCTTGGAGCCTGCAGCAACTTGCACAGTAAAGGCAATTAAGACCTTCTCACACTCCCGAGAAGATTTTCTTTACTGTGCAAATGCTTGCT
Source organism: Thamnophis elegans (assembly GCF_009769535.1). Classification (NCBI taxonomy): domain Eukaryota; kingdom Metazoa; phylum Chordata; class Lepidosauria; order Squamata; family Natricidae; genus Thamnophis; species Thamnophis elegans. The sequence goes on from NC_045547.1 coordinate 52,729,154, forward strand.
CCAAGGCTGCAGGTGCCCAGGGATGGGGAGGGGAAAATGCTGCCCATCTGCCCCCTCCCAAAGCAACCTTGCAGATTTTCAAGATAATCTGGAGAGGCGTTTTTTTTAAAGAAAAAAACAAAAAAGCCGCACGATCTGGTGAGACGGTCAGTCGGTCTTTTTTTGGCGGGGGGAATCCCCAGAACCAGGTTGCCCAGCACCCTGAAGAGCTCTGCATGGGGCTCCGGTGGCTGCAAAGCATGCCATGAGGGGCAGAATCCCCTGAACCCAGCGGGGAGCCTAAGTAAAGGAGGAGGAGGAGAGCTGGGTGGAAGAAGGTGGAAACTACTGCTACTGATGGAGCTGCATTGCCCCGCTGGGTTTGGGAACTTCTGCCTCTCGTCCCATGCTTTGCAGCTGCCAGAGCCCTGCATGGACTTCTTTGGGGTGCTGGGCAACCTGGTTTTGGGGGGAAGGGATTCCCAGAACCAGGTTCCCCAGCACCCCAAAGAAGTCCACGCAGGGCTCTGGCAGCTGCAAAGCGCAGCACGAGGGACAGAAGTCCCCAAACCCAGCAGAGCAATGCAGCTCCAACAGCCCTCCCTAGAGTTTCACTCTTCCTCTGCCCAGCTCTCTGCCTCCTCCTTTGCTTAGGCTCCCCGCTGGCTCTGAGGCTGCAGGCAACCAGGGACAGGGGGGAATGCTGCCTGTCTATCCCCTCCCAAAGCAACCTCGCAGGTTTTCAAGATTGTCTGGAGAGGCATTTTTTTAAAAAGAAAATCCAGAAAAAGCCACAAGATCTGGAGAGACAGGCAGCCGGTATATTTTTGGGGGGAGGGGGGAATCCCCAGAACCAGGTTTCCTAGTACCCCAAAGAGGTCCATGCAGGGCTCTGGTGGCTGCAAAGCATGGCACAAGGGGCAGAAGTCCCCGAACCCAGTAGGGCAATGCAGCTCCAGCAGTAGCAGCGCGGCTTCTTGCAGCAGTATGCCGCCCTGATCAACCTACCTTATGGTACCCTCTGCAGCCCACTCGGGGTGGAGTCAAGTTGGTGGCAGGCAGTCCTCGCTAGGGTTTCCCCCTTCCTCCACCCAGCTCTCTGCCTCCTCCTTTGCTTAGGCTCCCTGCTGGTTCGGGGGCTTCTGCCCCTCATGCCATGCTTTGCATGGTGTGAACAGGTGGGGAGAGAAAGAGAGAGAGAGATCAAGTGGGTGGGGGGGACAGGCCAGGGGAGGCAGTGTTCTGGTATGGGGCCTCTGGAAGAAGGGATAAAGGAAGGCATGCTAAATTTCACCATACTGGTTGAAATCCACCCCTGTTCCAAATGCTAAGAAATAAACTTATGGAAGCAAACACCTTTCAAATATTTTCTTCATGGTACTATAATGCATATAAACATACCAATATGTATTATAATCTACATGTATAATCTAACTTAAGGCTTTCAATTTAATAAAATAAGATAAAAAATGAAAAGATTACTGATGTGATGAAGATTTTGATATTAGAAAACCATTGTTGCATAAATTGCATAATTTCCATCAGTGGCATATCTGGAAGAAAATTATTAAACTTGAGTAGAATGCAGTTAAAACCTGCAGTTAAAACCCAGATCTTCAAAACATAATGGTCTTTCATTACAATTAAACAGAAGATTATGTTGATACTTTTCTGGTGGTCGCACACAAAAGTCTATTCCCTTTTTCTTAACTTGAAAAAAAAATCTTAAATCTCAACAATGAACAATTTGTTTACATTTTTGGTCTAATGGTATAGCTAAAATGAACTTTGAGGCTGAAGAATAGATGTATTCAGCCCTGGCACTAATACCTCCTTTCTGGGTATTTCTTTCCATCTGCCTTTTCTTCTTTTCATTTTTTAATATCTCATCTTTATTTTTATAGTTTTTAAATTTTATTTAATACCAGGAAGCCATAGCTATCTTTTTTTACTGCAAAGGAAAAAAATCTTTTTTTTCTTGTGTGCTTCATTTTTAGTTGGATCGCTCATGATCACTGGTGGATCATCAGAATCATACCATAAGCCTAAGAAAGACTGATATTTTCAAACTTTTTGGTTTCTGAAGAAGGAATCTTCAACATAGTGAATTACATTAAAAGGAAGTTTAAGGCATCTACGTTACCCCTTCTATTTTTCCTTTTAAAAAAGCCAAGTTAAAGACTTTCGTATTTGCAGGACTTTAAGAGATTCTTAAGAGGACTCGTAAGTTTTCAGGCATTTATTTCTCCTTTAAAATGTCACCACATCCCTAATAACCCCCTAAAAGGGAGAACACATCAGTTCAGATAAGCAATTCAAAAGATAACCTAGCAGAAAACTAAACATCCATTCATGGTTGATCCAAGAAATGTTAACTTTCCTGGCATTCCATGTAGAAAAACAAACTAGACTGGCTGTTGTATCAACTTTCTTTAATATTCACAAAAGGAATGCATCTTCTTTTGGGACTGTACGGTGCAATAAACTAATAAAAAGTATTCAGGGTATGTCATTTTAAATTTTCAATATTTTAGCATTGCTCTCTGCAACAAAATTCTTGCTCCTTAAGGCTAATGTATTATTCTAAGTAATTGTAGCAGTGGTTCCTACTGGCCCTGATTTTATTAAAAATACAATTTGAATACTACAGTCTACTCACCCATCTGTTAATTGTACTTATATGCTTATATTTCAATTTTATGAACAGGTAACTTGATTTACTCTGGAATTTTGGCTACTCCAATAATTCTACTCAGAAATGTCAGTGGCAAAGGATGGTACAGTACTGCAGGCCACTTCAGCTGACTGCTATCTGCAGTTCGGCGGTTCAAATCTCACCGGCTCAAGGTTGACTCAGCCTTCCATCCTTCCGAGGTGGGTGAAATGAGGACCCAGATTGTGGGGGCGATATGCTGACTCAGCCTTCCATCCTTCCGAGGTGGGTAAAATGAGGACCCAGATTGTTGGGGGCAATATGCTGACTCTCTGTAAACCGCTTAGAGAGGCCTGAAAGGCCTATGAAGCGGTATATAAGTCTACTGCTATTGACTCTGTAAACCGCTTAGAGAGGGCTGAAAGCCCTATGAAGCGGTATATAAGTCTAACTGCTATTGCTATTGCTATTGGTAGAAAGTATACAGTAGCATAAAATAATTAAGGGTTACCAAGGCTCTTATTCCTGGTACATTATTTTGTTTTTCAAAGTAATTTGGGTTTAACCTTTCTTATCTTCCCAGCCAAATGAATAAATTTGAGCAATGCTGTAGTCAAACTGAATAATAATCATTCTATGCTAATTTGACAACAGAGGAATGAACAAGTAATGCTGATGAGACTGCAAATCTTGGAACAGAGTTCATCAGAGTAGAAGTATTTTCATGAACTAACAAGGGGGGAAAACCAGCATGTTACTTCATAAGTTGTCAGACAAGCCGTTTCATTTTCATTAGTAAGAACTGCCAGCATATTGCTAAATATAGTTAAGTGACTAAAGGGTGACAGATTAATGAACACCTTTATGGATTCTTAATCACATTCTAATTTATCCTTATTTGCAGCCTTTTATCCTTGAGTTTCATAAATACTCAGGCAAGCTATGTTTTGTTCATGTAAACTTGCAGGCATCTAATTTCAGGCCTCTGGCTGAGCTTTTGTTAATGAAAATTGTAACTTTGTGCAACACACTTATTTAGTGACTAAATGAAATTTGTTTCTGGTCAAGGTTAAAGCCTTTTGTAAAGACCATATAATTCAGCTATTGTATATGTTAATGTACAATGTGACTTAAAGTTTCAGGAAAAGTTTTGAAATATCAAATTCTGATTCCTCAATGAGTACTATTAATACTTGTGATGAATACTTCCTAAATGAGACAGTCTGTGATTAGATTCCAGTCTAGGCACTAGACCATTTTGAATTAAGTACAAAAAAAGCATCCTTTTAAAAACAAACTGGGAAGGAGAAGCCTGAATTCAGTAAGTAAAATTTTATATGTTTCCCAAGGTGGAACAGTATTTTAGATAAGTTATATTTCCAATAAACACATTGTGGTGCAGTGATTAGAATCCAGTATTGCAGGCTGATTCTGCCCATTGAAAAGAGTTTGATCCTGACCGGTTCAAATGAGACCCAGATTGTTGGGGGCAATATGCTGATTCTGTGAACTGCTCAGAGAAGGCTGTAAAACACTATGAAATATATAAGTCTAAATGCTATTGCCATTAAACATAGCTGGAAAATTAGAATTTAAGTTAAGTCAGAGGCACAATCAAGTTTTATGGACAATTCAAATTTGCATACTTGTGCAGCAAATCATATTCCATAAAGAATATAACCATAGCTATCTGCAGTATACTCAGACTATGTCAATCTATGACATGTACACAGTGATGTCATGACATAATTTTTTCTTTATATTCTTCTGCCTAATGTCTGATACAAGTATATAAATCCTGAGTTTGCATCATAAGGACATGACGCATTTCATTATTTGCCCTGTCCCTTGCCCCTTATGAGATGTGATTTGCCTCAGATTCTTGCTGGTAAATTGAATGGATTATATGTATGTATGTGTATATATGCGTGTGTATGTATGTATGTGTATGTATATGTATGTATGTGTGTGTGTGTGTGTGTGCGCGCGCGCGCATATGCACTGTATATGTATGTATTTATTATTTATAGCTCCCAATTCACACAGTCATACACTCATAGGATTTTAACAGATCATTTAGTACATCAAATCAAATCCATTACTATGGAAGAATCCTAGTTAAATCATCCTCGCCAAATGGTTGCTTAATTTACACTTAATTACATTTAGTGAAGGGGAAGAAGGTGGGGCTTAGCAGTGTGAAAACAGACTTTCAGGCTGCTCCTGAATGTCCATCTAAACCGGATCATCTGGATGGTTCTTTTTGGACCTAAGCTGTGCCGAACAGACAGTGAAAGGTAGGGGGAGATCCAGTGGTCCTAGAGACACCCGCAAAGTCTCTGGTCACCCGGGAAAAAAAACCCTTTGCCAGTGATCCCAGATCAGCCAAGGCTACCGAAACTGCTGACAGCCCTAAATGCATTGGATAGAAGCATGTCGTGTTGGTGAGAGTTTTTAAACCTTTTTTCTATTGGAAAGAGAACACCCTAAATTTGGAAATTCAATTTAAAATAAGGCCGACTAGTAAGAAAAGTGGGTATAAGTTTTGCCAATTGAAGGATCTTTATTTTTTTTTTCCGTTTCTCCTTTTATCTCCGGAAGCTGGGCTGGACTCTCTTGCAATGCAGATTGGCTTTCTGTGTTTTTCTTTTTATCTCTGATATTCTTAATTCTGGACCTGGTGGGGACATTGAATTTAAAGTGCTTTGAAGATTTGCTTTTTCTCTCTCAGCTTGCTCTTTAGTAACTTTTGTTATTCTTTCTTTTTTTAAAAAAAAAGTTTAAATGGAAGCTTTAGTACTGAGCTGATACAAGCTAACAAGCTAACACAAGCTAACACTGCCATCTAGCAGACTTGAAATATTGTTACCAAAAATTTCCCCTGGAAACCATTTGACTAGACTGAAAAAAAGCAGGCTTTATTTATGCAGCTGGAGCTTTTTACTATCTGAAATCTTACCTTAGTCTAAATAACAAAGCAGCAAAGGAAGCTGAGAATGACCTTGGAAAGACTTTTATCAGGAGAAAAAAGACTGAATTTATTTGTTCTAGCTTGGTGGCAGTTTTTATATTATTTTTATATTATCTTGCTGGGGAGATACTGACTTTTTTTTTTTTACTCCTTTTGACTTTTTGACTCCCCTCCTTCCTTTTTTTGTTGCTTGAAGTATTTTTGTTTTTTTGCTTTTTTTACCCTATGTTTTCTTTTTGCACTCTTTTCCTTTTGAAGATATTGGGACATCAATGGATGGCTCACCTCAAATTTTGAGCAAATTGGACTGAAGAGGTTTTTTTCTTTCTTTTCCCTCTCCCTCTCTCTTCTCTTTTTCTATTCTTTACCTTCTTTCTTAAGTCAGATTTTCACTCTTCCCCACTTTCTTTTTTCTTATGCCCTTTTCTCATTGCATTTATAACCTCTCACCTTCAAAAATTGTTGAGCACGAGTAGAAAAGTAACTCCTGTTGGCTCTACAACAAAAACCACTGCCTCCTCACCTGCGGGAGGTCAGAGGTCAATACAGTCAATGCTTCAGCAAGAAAAAGAGAAAGGAGCAAACTGAGGCAATCATGCAAGCGATACAGAAATTGCAAGCAGGAGTTGATAGCAGGGATGACAAGTTAGAAGAAGTCTGAGAGTATGGAAAAAAGAATGGAGACAATAGAACAACAAAATCAAAGCATAGTACAAAAAGTTGACAAAATGGAAAATATGCACCACTGGATGATGAAATATGAAGACAGGATTCAAAACATTGAAGGTAAAATTCAAGAAGGAGAGATGAAAACTGAGAAGTTAGACAGGAGACTGAGTGACGTGGAAATGGAGAGTAGTAGAATACTAAGATGGGAGATGGATAGGTCTGAATTTTTCTTAAGATTTCAAAAACATAGAAGAAGAAAAAGGAGAGAACTTAGTACAGATAATATCCAAGATTTTGACAAACGTATTAGAGATACCCCAAGAGAAGATGATGGATGGCATAGACGAAGAATTCCGAGTACATACAAGATATGCAATGAGAAATGCTCTTCCAAGGGAAGTTCATGTAAGATTTACTAAGAAAACAATCAAATTACAAATTCTACAGAAAATGAGAGATAGAAAATTAGAATATAAAGGCAAGGAGATTGTAGTTCTCAAACAAATTCTGAGAGGCGAGAGAGAGGAGAAGAGAATACCAATTTTTGACTAAAGTTCTGATTTAAAAAGGTGTTAATTACAGATGGCTCATACCGGAAGGTCTACTATGTACATGGCAAGGACAAAGACACAGGATAGATACAATTGATAAGGCAGAAGCTTTCTATGCAGAATATTTTAGAGAAATGGCTGAGAAAACTGGAAAAGATGATTTTGTGGCACAATTACTGGAGGCACCTACAACTGAGACTGAAAAAGCAGAAGGAGTTGTAGGTGGAATTGAGAAAGAAGAAGGTGTGGTGTGGGGTGTAAGCTACAGAGAAAAATGATAACCCAGATCTACTAGAGCTATAAATCTTGTATATAAAGTATAAACATGGAGGAAAGAAAAATGATTACAATTAATATCTATGAAGTTAACTCAGCAACTAAAAGAAAGAAAACATTTTATAAATTAGAGAAGTTAAAACTTGACATAATCTGCCTACAAGAAGTACATATTCAAAAGAGATAACATCTACTAACTCAACCAAAGCTTGGGAAAATGTTTTCAACACTGGCAAACTGCAAAAAAAGAGGAGTGATCTTCTATATTAAAGATAATATTCCAGCAAAATTAATTTATGCAGATGAAGAGAGAAGAATTTTGATTGTGGAAATTATGGATATCAAAAAACACGTTGTGGCGTTGTTGCCACACTGGAGGGCCGCTCATGTGTTCTTGGTCGAATTGAAAGGAAAACACCAGGCAGAATTCCTCGGGATGAGCGAGCTTCGAAGTACATTCGAAGACCTCTTTTATTAGAAAAGTTAGTTACAGCATCATCAAAAAGGAGTGTATCAAAAGGCATATATAATCACACATGATACAAGTAAACTAATAAAAAGTTCACAGCATTCTACAAATAAACCAATAGAAAATCACAGCATAGCATAGGGAGGGCAGAGAGAGAATAGAAAGTTACAGCCTAGCATAGGGGGGAGAAGGGGCAGGTATGGGAGTAGCTGGCTCACATAGTTCATGTTACATGAGGCTGCCTAGTGAGTCCTGACCATTAGACCGGAAAGATGTTTCTGATGCGATGTTTTTACATCCCTGTGTGAGTGTGTTTCAGACAGCCTAGACTGCCTTGCACACAGACACCTGGAATGGATTCCAACAACACTTATAATTGGAATCTATGCCCCCAATGAAAACAAGATGAATTTTATAAAAATTGCATAAAAGAATTTTGGACTTAGACTATGTTGATATTTGTATGATGGGAGATTTCAATGGCATTGTGAACCAGAATATGGACTATAAAACAACCAAACAACAAAGCTAAATAAAAAATTGCTTCTGAAATCTTTCTTTAGGATGATAGATGAAATAAATTTAAAAGATATATGGAGAGAAAGAAATGCCAAAAAAGAACAATATACTTCTATTCAAATAGACATTCATCATTCTCTAGAATTGATATGATATGGGTTTCAGCAGAATTGATCTGCAACATACAAGAAATTGAGATTGGAGCAAGCACTTGGGCTGACCACAACCCAATCTCAATTAAATGGAAAGGCCAAAGGACAAGATCTAGATGGACATTAAATAATACCATATTGAAAGAAAAAGACTTTGTACAAAAAATGGAAAAAGAACTAGCCCTTTTCTTTAAAGAAAATAGGAAAGAAGATACATCAATGCAGAATCTTTGGGATACAATGAAAGCTGTTACTAGAGGTCTGATAATAGACTATACAAGGAAGAGAAACTTAAAGAAAAGACAAATGGATAAAGCTTTCGATAATGATTACAAAATACTTGAAAGAGAATTACAGAGGTCGCCACAAAAAAGATGTTAAGATAAAAATGGATATAATTAAACATAAAATGGATCTACTGGAAAAGGAAGAACTGGCACAAAAAATTAGAGGTGCTAAACAGAATTACTTTGAAAATGCAAATAAACCAGGCAGATGGTTGGCATATAATCTGAAAAAAGAGAGAGAAGCAAAGAAAATATTTCAATTAAGAGATGAACAAGGACAAATTCAGTATGGAAATACTGAGGAAAAAAATATACACGATTACTATGCTAAGCTCTATGAACAAGAGAAGGTGGAGGAGGGAGGAGTCAAAAAGTATTTACAGGATGCTAATCTCCCCCAGATATCAGATGAAACTAGAACAATGCTGGAAAGTAAAATAACAATGATGGAGCTAACAGAGGCACTTAAAAAACAAAATAATGGAAAAGCCCCAGGTCCGGATGAACTACCTGTGGAATTCTACAGAATATTTGAAGAAATCTTGATTCTCCCACTCTTACAAGTCATGAATGAAGTGATGTCTGAGAGTAGAATACCGAAGTCATGGTCAGAAGCATACATTGCATTGCTATCCAAGGAGGAGACTGATTTAACACAAACTAAGAAATATAGACCTATTTTTTTTATTAAACTCAGATTATACGCTATTTGCATCTATACTAGCAGAGGGACTTAAAAAATATTTAAATAGCTTCATCCACTCAGAACAAATGGTTTTTTACCTAAGAGACAAATTAAAGACAATATGAGAATGATTTTGAATACTTTGGAATACTATGAAGCTCACCCCGAAAAACAAATGGCTTTGATGTTTCTTGATGCACAGAAGGCCTTTGACAATGTGAACTGGCAATTTATGTTTCTATAACTGGAGCAGATGAACTTTGGTAAGAAATTTATTCAAACTATACAAATGATATATCATAAACAAACAGCAAAGATAATGGTAAATGGAGAATTGACAGATCCTATTGAAATAAAGAGAGGTACGAGACAAGGTTGCCCATTATCATCGTTATTAGAAGTTTTAAATAGAAAGATCAAAGAAGAAGAAATAAGAGGAATGAAAATTAAAAAGAAGAATATAAGCTACAAGCGTTTGCGGATGATTTAGTTTTTATTCTTGAAGATCCACTAGAAACAGCACTCAACTTGTTAGAAAGAATAGAGGAATATGGAAAAGTAACAGGTTTGAAAATAAATAAAGACAAAACAAAGATTATGACAAAGAATATACCAGCAAGACAAAAGGAAGAGTTGTCAGAAGCTTTGCAGATTCAAATTACAAGTAAGGTTAAATATTTGGGGATATATTTATCACCTAGATGCAGTACTCTCAAGGAGGACAATTATACTAGACTAAAACAACAAATTGCGACTGATTTGATGAAATGGGAAAATTTACAACTATCAATGATGGGAAGAATTTCTACAATTAAAATGAACATTCTACCTAGATTTCTATTCCTGTTTCAGACAATCCCAATCAGATTGGGTAAGGACTTTTTTCAAGATCTAAATAAAATAGTTTTGAAGTTTATTTGGCAAGGGAAAAAAGCTAGAATAAAACTTAAACTGTTACAAGATGCTAGAATTAGAGGAAGATTGGGCTTACCTGATTGGAAGTTATACTACCAAGCAACAAACTTGATGTGGATTAAGGAGTGGATAACACTAAAAACTCTAGACTATTGAATGTAGAAGGTCATGACTTACTGTTGGGATGGCATGCTTTTTTATGGTATAAGGGAACTAAAGCACATGGCTATTTTAGAAGACATTATATAAGGGAGGCTTTATTATTAAACTGGGAAAAGGTTAAAAGATACACTACTTAAAAATCCCAGTCTGGATATCAACGATTGAAGCATTCTCATATCCAATAATATATAAAAAGGAAAAAACAGTTAGATATGTTGAAATATTGAATGCAGACGGTGAATTCAAATCTTCCAAGAGTTGAAACAAGAAGGGATAGAAATGAATTGGTATTCATATGTACAGATACAATCTAGATATAATGAAGATAGAAAATCAAAAGGTTTTTACAATAAATGACTGAGAGATAAAATCTTAACAGGTATTGATGAAAAAGTAATTAAAAAACTATATGGATACTTATTGGAGATTAAATTACAAGAAGAACAAGTTAAAGAAACTATGATAGCTTGTGGGGGGGGAATTTTAGGTATGGGATTGATTTAGAGAAATGGCAGAAACTGTGGTCTCAAAACTATAAAATGACAATGTCTACTGCATATAGAGAAAATTTGTATAAGATGTTTTACAGGTGGCATCTACCCCCAATGAGAATTGCAAGAATGTCCAAGAATAAATCAGAAAAGTGTTGGAAATGTCATCAGATACCGGGCTCACATGTGGTGGATGTCAGGCCTGCATTTATATCCTTTTAGAATTTTGGCCTGCCACACTTTCTCTTATTTCATTATGCTGTTTCTTTAAGTATAGTCAATGGGAGGGGAGAATAGAAGTAGTAGGATTTGGAATGTATTGTTTTCATTCTTTGCTAGAAGTCAAAGTCATCCTTTGTCTCCACACTTTCACACCTGACCGGAAGAAGCTGGGCATGGACGCCAACGTGGAAGAAGGAGATTGGACCATGTGATGGATGTGGGTGTGGGGACAAGATCATGAACTTTTAACTGGGTGGGATTCTGATGTAACTTCCTGAGTTGGATCCCACAGCTATGTGCCAACATGCCTGCTTTATTAAATTGGAACTTTAAGCATAGTTTTGCCTTCGATTCTGATTTGAGTCTACATGGTATTTGGAATGCTGACAGTGGACTTGCATTGAAGCTAAAAGATACTGGACTAAATCCACACGTGGTTGGAGAAAATGACACACAAACCCATAGACTTTAAACCAGAGGTCTTTTTATTGGGAATCATACCAGAAATCTATAATAAGACTTAAAATATCTGATTGTAAACGTCCTTAACAGCAGCCAGAATTGTATTTGCAAAAAACTGGAAAAATGAAACAATACCAAAACAGGAAGAAGTTATTCGAAAAATAATGGACTGTGCTGAAATGAGTAAATTGATACTTGAAATTAGAGAACAAGAAGATGAGCAATTTTATAAGATATGGGACTTGTTTTATCAGTGGCTGGGGGAAAAAACTTGGAAATGAAAAATGTTTTACTCATGTTTTAACTGAAGGAATTAAATGATTACACAATTATGCTGTGAAATAGATTAATAACGATACAATGAAAAACTGATATATCTATGAATTGAATACTTTAGAATTTTTTGTTTTAAAAAGGATAAGGATAACAATGATTTTATATATTTGATAGAGGATTGGTGATATAATGTATAACCCTAAGAAATATATTACAATGATATTTTGTTGTTGATAAATAATTCTAATAAGGGAATAATTAAAATTGGTATATATATGTAGTGACTATTTAGAAATTTTGTTGAAAAATGAAGGGAATCAGATTTCTGTTTGAATGTATGATGTACAAGGATAATAATGAACATAAGCATACCCGATAGTTGATTGGTGGAATTATGCATAATTGAAAATAGTGATATACAAATATAAATTGTTGGTAATTTTTCTTTTCTTTCTCATTGGGATTATATAAAGGTATACTGTTATCAAATAGACAATCAAGAATGTAAGGGAATTATGATTTATTGGAAAAAATAATACTAATTGTAATTGAACATATACTGTACAATGAAAGTGAGGTATTTAGTTATACTAGATGAAAAATCTGTGATAGTAATGTTATTCAAGAATATGGATGTAAAAACACTTGTAACCAAACGACATGCTGTATGTGATGATGCTTTTTTTTGTCTTTTTCTGTTTTTTATGTTGTGTTGTGTGTGTTGTCTGTTTGATAAGAATAAAATTTATATATATAAAAAAATTACATTTAGTGAAAAGGACCTACCCTTTTGATAACAAACTCCACTACTGACATGTTGTTAGGATGATCTTATGAATATACAGTAAAATTTGCTTTCTTATAACTGAACATTATAAATTATATAAAGAATATCAAACATTTGAAAGTGCTGCCATAGGTTTTCAATTATCTCATGCTCAACTTTGCCAGTTCCTCCCATCTACATGCGTGGGCTTAGTTTTTAGTATCTTTTCATCCTGCTGCCCTTCTCTGAATCAGCTTTTATTAATCCTTTTAATGGGAAGCCTAGGATTGGACATACTACCATAGCTGGGGCCTTACCAATGGAAAAAAATACATTATTTCCCATTATTTAAAAAATACTGATAGACCCTAATGTTGTACTTGCCTGTTTGATCCATCTTGCACTTCTGATTCATATTCAGTTTCTAGCCAACCACAGTAATACCAACAGGAGGTTGCTATTATTACCAAGCCAGGAATCCATCATTAGGGAACGTACATAGTAGGAATGTTCACCTCCTTGAGATATTTATAAAATAATAATGGCAGTACATAAAAAAGGAAACAAAATGGTACACAAGATGGACTTGAGCAAAGGTCCCCCTGACTTCTAGTAGGAATCAAGAGTTCAGCAAACTCTGCAAATTAAGCACCAGTTTTGTTTGGGAGAGGATTACACTATCCAAAGTCAAAGGTGTCATTTCTCCTGATTCTGGATGACAAAACCCCCACAATCACTCTGTCTTGTTAGGATTGCATCATAGCTAGTTTGTCCCAATTAGGAAACAAAAGAAAAATCATATACAGATTTCTGTCTAGACATATTTTCAATAGATTTATACTCACTTATGCTTTAGCCCATACAGAAGTAACATACACAGTGGTGACATATGGTATACTCATAGGTTAATTCCAACAGAAAATAAAATCTGTTTGGCCTATGCACACTGATGCTTTTATGAAGCCCCTTGAAGCAATTGCCTTAAGCACAGCTAGTGGATATATGCTTGGTAAAAGAGACCCAGTGTCTCTTTTTCATGAATCCTTAGAGATTTTTTTTGATCACATGTAATCATGTATGTATTTGAGCATACTGTAAAGTGAATTTTTGTATGGTAAATTGGTTTGATTCCTGAATTTTTGAATGATTAAGTCTGTTTTACAGGTCGAGGACTATTTTTTTTTAGTCCTTGAATCATATCAGTGGTTATTTTCTTTTGAATAGGGTTAGGGTTTGTTCCAAGGAACAAAGCAAATTGATCATTTATATTGGAGCAGGTGCTTTAGCATACAACCCAAGCTAGAACTAAACAGGTCATCCCTAATAGGTCATTCCATTGAATTAAAAAGGTGGGATTTGGAGACAAATTGAACCAATTCATAATTAATAAAAGAAGTGAATGATCCTATGAACATATAGTAAAATTTTAGAAAAGAATTTCTAAGAGTATAAGGATCCCAACTAATAGTTAGTCAAAAAGAAAGCTGGTGTGAAACTGTTAACTATATCTAGTAAAATAGGATGATTCATATACCACAATCATACTTTGTCATTTTATCATTTTGAATGGCAATTATTATGAAATTCTACTATCTTTCCTGACAAATAAATATGCAGAATGCTATATTGCTAATGAGATTCTTTTTCTGAGTTGCTTGTATGTTAAGGGTCAGCTGCTCATCTTCCCTTTCTTTGAAGCTCACTAGCAACTGCCATAACCGGGGTGGGGGTGGTACTGGAAGGCCCCATTGGAGATGTGAAATAATGTTATGGGAAATTGGGGAGCATAGACACTAACAGAAACCAAAGGTGCCAAACTCAGCCATCTGCTGAGTTTCAAAGACACAAAGTCCTGGGAACAGAATTATACACTGGCGCCTGAGGCAACAAGTTCCCAAAACATCAGAATGAGATCTGATTGTACTGCTCTCCCAGTGGGGAGGGTTTTGGACATTGGGCATTGCCTTTCAATATATGATTTTCATGTGGTTTTCTTCAGGGCTTGCCTCATCCACTCTGCACTCAGCATCTCTAGTAAAAGTACCTTTTCTCTAAAACCTATGGAGTCAAGGTTTTTTCAAAGTGTGCTTTCAAAGTGTGAGTTCCGTAAAGACAAAATTGAATGCTTGGGATACTTACAGGATGGGCTGGAAATGAAGCCAGGAAAAGTCAGGGTAGTCCCCCTCACACTAGGAAGTAACTCCAATTTGGCAGTGTGTGTCTGTCTGCTAACTTTTACCAGCAATTTAGTCGCACTTTTGGCCAAACTGCTCTTCCTATTATAAAACCTTCTGAAAACAAAGGGGTAAGGAAAACCCAAGCCTAGCCAACACTTAAAATGGACTATGAAATGCCAAGCAGCATTTGAAAAACTAACAGCTGTTTGTAGCTGAACCTGTGCCTCTTTGTAATCCAGGCAGTTGCTAGTGATGTGGCTGTAGGGTTGTACTGCTACAAGAAACCCCCAGGCAACTCTTCAGCCCCGTGCCTAAACCTGCGAAAAATTAATGGACAGAGAACAGAGGTTGGCAATCTGGGAGGTGAATGCCTATGCAGTTCGATGGGCATTGTTAATGATACTTCCTGGAAGGGTCTAAATACCCATTTGAAGTGTGGACAGATCACAAGGACCAAGAAACCTTAAAAACCCCATGGAAGATATCATCCAAGCAAGCCCATTGAGCACAGTATTTTAATCATTTAAACTAATCCCGGAGGGAGGGATTCCTAACAAATCCTCTATCCTGAATGCCACAATACAACAATGCTACATCTGAAATCATCCAACCAGTCATCCCTCTAACCAATTAGCAGTGGCAGTAACCATCAGGGGCCAGGAAAATATCAAACCAAACATTCCCTGTGAAGTGATAGATAAACTGAAGGACACCTTAAAAGATGACAAATGGCTAGTGGCCCTTAAAGAACAATGTGCTTTCTGGGATGGAGTACCCTGGGCAGGGGCAAATTCTGTGTCTCTGTCCCACTTTGGGAGTTGGTTTTAGAAACTTGCCACAACTCAAAAGCCACAGGCATTTCATCTAGTCAAGCAACAATTCTGGTGGTTATCACTCAAAGGACATTGAAAGCTTTGTAGCCAGTTGCCCCAGGGTGTGTATTGGCTAAAAGATAACCAGGGAAACCCATAGGAGGGGAGTACTGCAACCTGTGGCAAATCCCCATGTCCCGTGGAAAGGGATTTCTATGGACTTTATAGTGGAACTGCCTCAGAGCGCTGGGAACATCGTAATTTGGGTGGTTACTGATTTGTTCTCAAAACAAATCCACTATATCCCTTGTTCAAAGATCCCATCATTCCATACCTTGGCTAAGCTATTTGTGCAGGATATTTACAGACTTCATGGCATTCTGATTGAATTATATTGGACAGCGGGATGCAATTCACCTTGAGCACTTGGCATAAATTTTTGAAACTCATGGGGGACTGCCCAAGAATTAAGTGCCTCCCTCCCATCCATCCACCCCAAATGAATGGAGGTTGTGAATGAGCCAACTCAGTATTGGAACAGTATCTCAGATGCTATATTATTATCAACAAGATAATTGGATTGATCTTTTACCATTTGCAGAAGTGGCATATAATAATTCATTGCATAGCAGTACTGAATAGCTACCCTTCAAGGTAGCTTCAGGTCAGGGCTTGGTAACAATCCAGAACTACCATTGGACTTACCCTCATTGCAACAAACATCTCTTCATTACAACAATGGATCCAACAACTACAAAATATGTGGCCAGTAGCATACAAAGTGCTTGAGGAAGAGTGAGAAACCTACAAATAGCAGGCTGATTTTAAAAAAACATGCCAAAACAAAGGAATTTAAAGTGGGAGACAGAGTATATCTCTCTACAAAGTACACACAGTGTACCCAACAATCCCCAAAAATTGGGCCCTAAGTACATTGGTTCCTTCCCAATTAACAAAATTATCAACTTGGTCATGGGTACAACTGGAATTGCCCCAAAATCTGAAAAGAATTCACCTTTTATTTCATTGTGGCCTGCTGAAACCAGAAGTAACATCTCCCCTTTGGCCACCTCCTGCACATCACCCCTTCCTATTTTCATAGAAGGGGAACAACACTTTGAGGGTGAAAGAATTTTGGATTCTTGAAAACACAATGGCAGGATCCAGTACTTGATTGCATGGAAACATTTCCCTGCTCCCATTTTGAATGGTTGATGGATGCCACGTCTAAACCAAAATATCAGACCTCAATTGAATACTTAAAATTCTCTTTCTTTTCTCTTTTAGGGCTAATGCCTTTGCAAAGCCCACCCGAATGTCAGCTGCTTCACTTCTTTTAAGTTTTTTAGTAACTTCAATAACCAGGAGAAATGGGGCACCTAGGAAGGGAAGCCTGCTGGAGGTGTGAAAGAATGCTACGGGAAATTAAGGAGCATGGACACTAACAGGAACTAGAGGTGGCAAACTGAGCTATCTGCTGAGTTTCAAAGACACCAGTCCTGGAAAAGGAATTTACACTGACACCTGAGGCACCAAGTTCCCAAAACATTGGAGTGAGATCTGATTGGACTGCTCTCCCAGAGGGGAGAGTTTGGGACATTGAGGATTGCTTTCAATGTATGATTTTTGTGCAGTTTTTTCTTTAGAGCTTGCCTCATCCACATTGCAATAAGCATCTAGTAAAAGTACCTTTTCTCTGAAACCTCTGGAGCCAAGGATCCTTCTTTCCTAGGGAGTAGTTAAGGCCAATCTGACAATAGCCAAGTTCTGCTGTTATTGTTAATACAGTTAATATGATAAGAAAACTATTTACTTCTATGTGAGAGAAATTAAAGCAAGACTTTTTGGGCTGAGAAATGGCAAGGAACAGGAAAAAGTTAGGAAAAACAGTTTTACAGTACTCCAAAATAACTGGGGTGGAAGATCAATGGCAGCATTGTCACAGTAGATACAAACTATCTATATGAACACAGCATATTTTGAAGCAGTTTTATTTCTCATTTATGATGCATTATCTTCTTGTCTCTCATGCTGGGTCACAGCATGTTCTCTTGTTTTGCAACATGACACCACATGACGCCCATGTAGGGAGAAAAGCACTCTATGAATAATGTATTCACACTTTATTATTTCAGAGTTGGTTCAATCCACGCTGTGCAATAAACATTGTGCAAGACACTCCCTGAAAAACTGGAATTTACATAATTCCAATGCATTTACTTATATTTAGTGAAATGTTTTGAAGAATTCTAAATGAAGGGAATAGTCTACGATTAGTAATGTTGTTCTATTCTTTAAAGGCATTCTTAATACTGAATGCATATTTAAATATGATCACTTTGACCCAAGCAGCATGGATGTAATTCTAGATATAAGTACAGACTAGGCCTGTGATGGTGAACCTATTTTAGAAGTCATTTCACCTGGCACGTGCAGCATCGGCCATTCCTCTTCAGGGTTTCTGGAGCGCATGCGCATGCAACAATCACCTGGCCTTTGTGTGTGCGGCAGTGCCAGAAACCGGAAGAGCTGGTCTTCTGTGAGCATGCACCCTGGCCAGCTGATCAGCATGTGTGCATACATGGCAGTACCTGGAAGACTTGCTAACCACACGTATGCGCATGCTGGAACCGAAGTTAAGTTTTTCATGGCGTTCATGCCTCCTGGGCAAACATCCTCTTCTTGATCACGGCCTAGACGAGTACATGTCCCCTTTTTGGCACTCGGTGCTGTGCACGCTCCCTTTCCAGCTTAAGTGCTGAAAGATTCACCATCACTGGCAATTAGTTGGGAGGCACTAAAAGTGTAATACATTGCTGAAGATAAATGCATATGAGAGAATGAATTATCAGTTATATAGTTTTGAGTTTGGAAAGATAGTAATGATGAATGCACAAAAAGAGCGGGAAAATAATTCCTGTATAAAATTTGGGAGAGGTGCTACAGGGTACCAAAGATCAGTTTTACCCAACCTGAAGCCACCCCAGCCTAGCTAAACATTTATACTAACGTATAGTATCAATAATTCATTACCTTCAAATGTTCTGCAGGCCATATTATAAATAGAAATAGTTGTTTCTATCCTGCCTATTTCCAGGTGTGGCGGAAAACCCCTCGCCTTTGACAGGTATGTGATTGAAAGAAAACAACCCAGTGTTGGGGTGTACACCATGTGTAGAATTCCTTGGGTACCTGCATCGATGGGTCTGGATCCACCCAACCTCACAAAAAATTAAAGCTAATTAAGGACGCCACTCACACCTTGCAATCATACGAAGGCAGGGTCTTTCTCGCGGCTCCTTCAATTTCTGCCAGGGTTGTTTCTCCAAACAGAAAGCCCCTTGTGCTGAACCATTACACACATCCTAGCCAAGAACGCGAAATGGTCCTGGGGCAAAGAGGACTGCCGCATTTAACGCAGGTATAAAAACGAATTCTGTCAGCAGATTCCTTCCTTGCTTGCACATACAGCCAGACCCTGCCATTAGTGTTGACATGTGATGCCTCCCATTTGGTGTGGCGCTGTCCTCAGCTACCGCATGCCCAACGGACACCGAAGCCCACATTGCAGTTTATTCAGGACATTGTCCACGCAGAGTGGAAAATATAGCCAATTGGACCGCGAGGCTTTAGCTGAAAAGTAATTGTTTCAGTTGCTCAATATTATATTTTAGTTGCAAAACCTTTGAATTAGTGCTTTTACTAAAGGCCAAGTCTTCTAAACTTTGTCAGATGCTGCAGAAAACGCTGAACAGAGAAATTGCCCTGCAGTTGTGCTTTCTGATTCCCCAGTGAGCCCGCTCTCAAACTGGAAATGGAAAAAAATGGAAGTGTAGTGCTGTGGAGGAAACAAAATTAAGTGTTTCATAATTTTGTTATTAGAATCAAGGCCATATCCTTTTGACAACAGTTTTGAGGGTTAGGGTTAGGGTTAGGGTTAGGGTTAGGGTTAGGGTTAGGGTTAGGGTTAGGGTTAGGGTTAGGGCGTAGGGCTAGGGCTAGGGTTAGGGTTAGGGTTAGGGTCCTTGTGCAGGTTCAGGTTAGGTTTCAGGTTCAGGTTCATGTTCGGGTTAGGTTAGGGTCATGGTGTGGGTAGGGTCAGGGTCCTGGTCCTCGTCCACATGAGGATCCTAGTCGGGTCAAGCGTCGGGGGCAGGGTCCTTGTCCGGGTCAGAGTCAGGGTCAAGTTGGGTTAGGGTTAAGCTGCGGGTTATGGTTGTTATGGTTAGGGTTACGGTTACGGTTACGGTTACGGTTACGGTCAGGGTCAGGGTCAGGATCAGGATCAGGGTCAGGGTCCACATCAGCGTCAGGATCGGTCTCCACAGTCAGGATCGGGGTCAGGATCCAGATTAGGGTTAGGGTTAGGATTGGGGTCAGGGTTAGGGTTGGGGTTGGGTTGGGGTTAGGGTTAGGGTTAGGGTTAGGGTTAGGGTTAGGGTTAGGGTTAGGGTTAGGGTTAGGGTCAGGGTCAGGGTCAGGGTCAGGGTCAGGGTCAGGGTCAGGGTTCCTGGTCCACATCAGCGTTCAGGATCGGTCTCACAGTCAGGACCGGGGTCAGGGTCCAGATAGGGTTAGGGTTTAGGGGTTAGGATTGGGGTCAGGGATAGGGTTGGGCTTGGGGTTGGGGTTGGGGGTTGGGTTGGGGTTAGGGTTAGGGTTAGGGTGCGGATTCGGGTTCGGGTTCAGGTGCTTGTATGGGTTTCAGGTTAGGGTTCAGGTTCAGGTTTCATTTTCGGGTTAGGGTTAGGGTCATGGTTCGGGTTAGGGTTAGGGTCAGGTTCCCTGTACTGGTCCTCATCAGGATCTGGGTCGGGGTTCCAGTGTCAGAGTCAGGGTCCTTGTCCAGGTCTGAGTCAGGGTCAAGTTCGGGTTCAGTTAGGGTGCGGGTTAGGGTTAGGGTAAGGTGTGGGTTAGGGGTAGGGATAAGGTTAGAGTTAGTGTTACGGTTAGGTTTAGGATTAGGATTAGGGTTAGGGTTATGGTTAGGGTTGAGGGTGAGGGTGAGGGTTAGGGTCAGGGTCAGGGTCAGGGTCAATAGCAATTAGCAGTAGACTTATATACCGCTTCATAGGCCTTTCAGGCTCTCCTAAGCGGTTTACAGAGAGTCAGATATTGCCCCCAACAATCTGGGTCCTCATTTTACCCACCTCGGAAGGATGGAAGGCTGAGTCAACCCTGAGCCGGTGAGATTTGAACCGCTGACCTGCTGATCTAGCAGTAGCCTGCAGTGCTGCATTTAACCACTGCGCCACCTTGGGTCAGGGTTGAGGTCGCGGTTTGGGCTCCAGGTCAGGGTCCACATCCAGGTCAGGGTCATGGTCCGGGTCCGGGTCCAGGTTAGGGTTAGGGCTAGGTTTACTGTTCGAGTTAGGGTTAGGATAGGGTTAGGGGTAGAGTTAGGGTAGGGTTAGGGGTAGAGTTGGGGTACGGTTAGGGTTAGGGTTAGGGTTAGGGTTAGGTTAGGGTGAGGGTGAGGGTGAGGGTGAGGGTGAGGGTTAGGGTCAGGGTCAGGGTCAGGGTCAGGGTCAGGGTCAGGGTTAGGGTCAGGGTCAGGGTCAGGGTCAGGGTCAGGGTCAGGGTTACGGTTAGACTTAGGGTTAGGGTTAGGGTTAGGGTTAGGGTTATGTAAAGGGTTAGGGTTAGGGTGCATGTCCGTGTGCCGGTTTAGGTTAGGGTTCAGGTTCAGGTTTTGTTTGTGTTTAAGTTAGGGTTCGCGTTAAGGTGAGGCTTCAGGTTAGGGTCAGGGTCCCATTTCTGTTCTATGTCAGGGTCGTTGTCGGTGTCTGGGGTCAGGATCTGGGTTAGGGTTAGGGTTAGGGTCAGGGTCAGGGTCAGGGTTCGAGTTAGGGTTAGGGGTGGGTAAGTGTAAGGGTTAGGGTTAGTGTCATGGTTAAAGTTAGGGGTAGAGTTAGGATTAGGGTTATGATTATGGTTAGGGTTAGGGTCATGATTTAGGTTAGGGTCATGATTCAGATTAAGGTTAGGTTTAGGGTTAGAGTTAGAGTTGTGGTTGTGGTTGGGGTTAGGGTCAGGGTCAGGGTCAGGGTCAGGGTCAGGGTCAGGGTCAGGGTCAGGGTCAGGGTCAGGGTTACGGTTAGACTTAGGGTTAGGGTTAGGGTTATGTAAAGGGTTAGGGTGCATGTCCGTGTGCCGGTTTAGGTTAGGGTTCAGGTTCAGGTTCAGGTTTGTGTTTAAGTTAGGGTTCGCGTTAAGGTGAGGCTTCAGGTTAGGGTCAGGGTCCCATTTCTGTTCTATATCAGGGTCGTTGTCGGTGTCTGGGGTCAGGATCTGGGTTAGGGTTAGGGTTAGGGTTAGGGTTAGGGTTAGGGTTAGGGTTAGGGTTAGGGTTAGGGTTAGGGTTAGGGTCAGGGTCAGGGTTCGAGTTAGGGTTAGGGTGTGTGTAAGTGTAAGGGTTAGGGTTAGTGTCATGGTTAAAGTTAGGGGTAGAGTTAGGATTAGGGTTATGATTATGGTTAGGGTTAGGGTCATGATTTAGGTTAGGGTCATGATTCAGGTTAAGGTTAGGGTTAGAGTTAGGGTTGTGGTTGGGGTTGGGGTTAGGGTCAGGGTCAGGGTCTGGGTTCGGGTCAATGTTGGGGCGGGGTTTTGGGGTCCCAGTCGGGTCAATGTCAGTGTGAGGGTCTGGGTCGGGGTCAGGTTTGGGGTCTTGGTCAGTGTCAGGTTTAGGTTAAGGGTCAGGATCAGGGTCAGGGTCCGGTTCAGGGTCAGGGTCAGGGTCAAGGTCATGGTCAGGGTCAGGGTCAGGGTCCGGGTCCGGGTCGGGGTCGGGGTCGGGGTCGGGGTCAGGGTCAGGGTCGGGGTCCGGGTCTGTGTCCGGGTCCGGGTCTGGGTCCGGGTCTGGGTCCTGGTCAGGGTCAGGGTCCTGGTCCGTGTCAGCGTCAGGGTCGGGGTTAGGATCAAGGTCAGGGTCAGGGTCAGGGTCAGGGTCAAGGTCAGGGTCAGGGTCAGGGTCAGGGTCAACGTCCTATTCCAGTTCCGGTTCCGGTTCCGGTTCCGGTTCTTGTTTCGGTTCCGGTTCCGGTTCAAGGTCAGTGTCAGTTTCCGGGTCCAGGTCCAGGTCGGGGTTGAAATCAGGGTCTGGGTCGGGGTCAGGGTCCATTTCTGGTTCTGGTTTCGTGTCAGGGTCATGGTCAGTGTCCAGTTCCGGGATTGGGTCAGGGTCAAGTTCAGGGTCAGGGTCGGGGTTGGGGTTGGGGTCAGGGCCAGTTTCCGGGTCTAGGTCCTGGTCACTGTCAGGGTCTGGGTCAGGGTCAGGGTCCATTTCTGGTTCTGGTTCCGGGTCAGGGTCAGTGTCCAGGTCCGGATTGGGTCAGGTCAAGTTCAGGGTCAGGGTCCAGGTCAGGGTAGGGGTTGGGGTTGGGGTCGGCATCAGGGTCAGGGTCAGGATTGGGGTAGGGCTCCGGGTCGGGGTCCTCATCCAGGTGAGGGTCAGGTTCAGGGTCCGGGTTAAGGATGGGGTCAAGTAGGGGTTGGGGTCCGGGTCAGGGTCTGAGTCAGGGCCAGGGCAGGGTCAGGTTCTGGGTCCAGGTCGGGTCCGGGTCAGGGTCAGGGTCAGGGTCTGCGTCAGGGTCAGAGTCAGGGCCTCCAGGCCTTCCCTCGTGAAAGCCGTGGCCTCGCGCACACCATGCAGCCGCCTTCGTGTGTGGGGGCGGCAGTGGCCTACCTTTCGCAAGGGAAGTCCTCCAGGCCTTCCCTCGTGAAAGCCGTGGCCTCGTATATGCCGCGCGACTGCCTTTGGGTGGGGGAGCTGCGGCAGCCTAACTTTCGCTAGGGAACACCCCCCCGCCTCCTCTAGCCTCGCCTGGGTGGCTAAGCTGCCCAGGCAACCTAAGTGACCCTAGCCTTGTCTTTCCAGTCAAGTGTCTTACCTGTTCCTTCTGCCTGCATCGTGACGAGGATCCATCCATCGCATCGGAGTGCTGCTGATTCTGCCTGCTGCTGGTAAGTGACCCGGTTTTATTTAATTATTATTTTAATATATTTTAAAATAATATTTTATTTAATGCATAGAATTTTTATAGTAATCGAGGACCCGACCCACTCAGCGGGTCACACGCTCGACCTCGTATTCCTCTCGGAGCAGTGGAATTGTGATCTTGGTCTGAGGGGTAGTGAGATCTTGCCCTGTCATTGTCAGACCACTACCTATTGAGGCTTGACTTTCGGAGACCAAACCCCCCACTGTAGGGAGGAGGAGCCAACCAGGTGGTTCCACCCCAGGTGACTTATGGACCCTTTGGGTTCCAGATGGAACTTGGGGTTATCCTGATACTCTCACCCGCAGTCCGGCAGAGACTCTGGTTGCTGCCTGGCACTTGGCAGCGACGAAGTCTCTTAACCGGATTGCACCTCTACGGCCGCTCTGAGGCAGTGGATCCTGGAGGGCTCCTTGGTTTACTGAGGAACTCCGGGAGAGGAAGCGCCAAAGGAGACGCCTAGAGCACTTATGGAGGACCAGTAAATCCGAACCGAACCCGAGCACCGTTTAACAACCTGCACCAGAGAGTAATTCGGGCAATTAGGACAGCTAAGAGACATTGCCTCTCTGGTTGAGTCTGCTGAGTCGCGCCCAGCCGCCCTGGTTAGGATAACCCGTTCCCTCCTAATAGGAGGGATACGGCGATCCTCTGCAGGGTAGGGCTGAGGATTACGTCCAGTTTCCTCGCAGACAAGGTGCTCGGTTCGGGCGGACCTGGACTCCAATTCTGCAGAACCAGCCGAGGCACTAAGGGATGATCTGGTAAGCCATCGCTGGGTTGAGTTTCAGGCTGTTACCCCTGAGGATGTGGACAAGGCGATGAGAGCTGTAGGAGCCTCCACATGTGTGCTGGACCCGTGCCCCTCCTGGCTGGTTGTCAACAGCAGAGAGGTGACACGAGGCTGGATCCAGGCGGTTGTTACCGCCTCTCTTCGGGAGGGGGTCTTTCCCCCGCTTTAAAGGCAGCGGTGGTGAGACCCCTCCTGAAGAAACCATCCTTGGATCCAGCTGTTTTAAATAACTATCGTCCGGTCTCCAACCTCCCCTTTGTGGGGAAGGTTGTTGAGAGGTGGTGGCCTTTCAGCTCCAGCGGTCCTTGGAGGAAGCCAGTTATCTCGATGCTTTCCAGTCAGGCTTCAGACCTGGCTGCAGCACAGAAACCGCTTTGGTCGCGTTGACTGCTGACCTTTGGAGAGGCCAGGGATGGAGGCCACGCCTCCATCCTGGTGCTCCTTGACCTCTCAGCGGCTTTCGATACCATCGACCATAGTATCCTTCTGCAACGACTGCGGGAGGTGGGGGTGGGAGGCGCTGTTCTACAGTGGTTCTCCTCCTACCTCTCGGACAGGTCGCAGTCGGTGTTAGTTGGGAAGCAAGATCGACCCCTAGGCCCCTAAGTGTGGGGTGCCGCAGGGTTCGGTCCTGTCCCCCTTACTTTTTCAACATCTACATGAAACCGCGGGTGAGATCATTCGACGGCATGGGGATAAAATACCACCAATATGCGGACGATACCCAGTTGTATCTGTCCGCCCCGTGCCAACTCAACGAAAGCGATGGATGTGATGAGCCAGGGTCTGGAGGCTGTTAAAGACTGGATGGGGGTCAAACAAGCTTGTGCTCAATCCAGAAAAGACCGAGTGGCTGCTGTGTTTCCCTCCCGCGAATTGGCCAAGTGGTTCATCTCTCAGGCTGGGGGGTCAAATTATACGCCCCCTCAGACAGGGTTCGCAACTTGGGAGTCCTCCTGGGACCCACAGCTGACCTTCGAACATCATTTGTCAGCTGTGACCAGGGGGGCATTTGCCCAGGTTCGCCTGGTACACCAGTTGCGTCCCTACCTGAACCAGGAGGCCCTCACAACAGTCCACTCGTGCCCTTGTGACCTCTTAGGCTGGAATACTGCAATGTGCTCTACATGGGGCTGCCCTTGAAGAGCATTCGGCGACTTCAGCTAGTCCAGAATGCGCCCGCGCGAGCGATTGTGGGTGCACCTCGATTCACCCACGTTACACCTATCCTCCGCGAGCTGCACTGGCTGCCTGTCGATCTCCAGGTGCGCTTCAAGGTGCTACTTATCACCTATAAAGCCCTTCATGGTAGTGGGCCTGGGTATTTGAGAGACCGCCTACTGCCAATTACCTCCACTAGACCGATACGATCGCATCGATTAGGCTCCCTCCGGATTCCATCTACTAGCCAGTGCAAACTGGCAACTACCCGGAAGGAGAGCCTTCTCGGTGGCTTCTCCGACCCTCTGGAACGAACTCCCCGTGGAGATTCGGACCCTCACCACCCTCCAATCCTTCCACGCCGCTTTGAAGATCTGGCTGTCCCGGCTGGCCTGGGGTTAAGATTCCAACCCCACCCGAATTGTGTGACTGTTGTGCTCTCTTTTAATATGTTGTATTGTTTACATATTGGAATACTGTTTGTCTTTCCCCTCCCTTTTTGAATTGTGAGCCGCCCTGAGTCCCCCCAGGGAAAAGGGCGGCATACAAATAAGGAAATGAATGAATGAATAATAGTATGAGTGTAGAATACTTTAAAATGGTTGCCTTTAATTTATTTTGGATAGAATCTTTTTTTAAATTGTCTTAGACTATTTAAAAAAATATTCTATCCAAATAAATTAAATAAACCATTTTAAATATTCTGTATTCAATACTTTGAAATGTATTGTGCATAGAATTTTTTATAATCGTTTTATTGTAATTTATTGTGTATGGAATATTCTTAATGGTTTCATTTTAAGTTATTGCGTGTGGATAGTTTGAAATGGTTTCAATATAAATTATTGCTTGTGCTTTGAAATAATGGTTACATAAGTGGACCCAGATTTTCAGATTGGTAAGAGGGACACCATTGACCAGGGGGAAGGGGTGGCTTTTGTCAAAAGGTCACACAAGACCATTACATGACCCCAGGACACTGAAACCATCATAAATACAAATCTGTTGCAAACATCAAAATTTTGATCACGTGACCATGAGGATGCTTGCAACAGTTGCTAAGTGTGAAAAATGGTCGCTAAGTGTGAAAAATGGTCGTCACTGTTTTCACTGCCATTGTATGTATCCTAGAAAATCAGATTTAGTGTGTTTCACCCTCATTGTTTAGGTAATTCTGAGGTGGTTGATGGTTCTGTGAGTGCCTGTCCTTTATAATTGCCCGCAATGCCTTGATGGTTTTCTATCCCAGTGGCTTTGTCTTTCCTGTCCTTAGGCTTAGGGAAAAAAACCCGTTTCATTTGCAGTCTTTTGGGGGTGATTCTTATTTTTTGGTGTTTTCCATATAGTTGTAATGTATGTGTGTAATGTCCCACAGTTATCTACACATTAATACTTATCTAGTAATATTTCCTAATACCTTTTAGGGACCTTTCCTTACATAATTGGTGTTTTCTTTCATACTTTTGGCTTTCCTAATTCCTGTTTCCATTAGTTGGCAATAGCTAAAACCAATCCCACATGAAAAAGTATTCAAAGCCTTCTTGATTTTAATTGTCAATTTATTTATTCCTGAACATTGTAATATTTATTCATTTACATATCTCTGTTTTTCCACTGTTGTGCAAACACAATTCCAGCAGCTGCTAACATGTGTTAAAAATTAAATATATATTATACTCCCTTTCAAATAGCTAACAAAATATTTCTGGTTTTAATTCCATATCTTCCTTTATGATTGCTTCTAACCACTAACTTCTGAATAGCTTCTTGGATCGACCTAAGTACTAATTCACAATTTCATATGAATTCATATATTCCTGTCTTTTGGAGCTGGAACTAAATTTCAGAAAAAGGAAATCTGTATTGCTCTGGGAATATGACATTCATTTCTTGAACTATCTTCTTGGATGAAAGACTATATCTTTCCTGTTTCTCATCCTTCCTGAAAAGACTGTACATTGTTGGTTGAAAGCAGTGGTCCCTTCTTGTTACCTACAGAGTCCTCAGCTTACAACCACAATTGAGTCCAATATTGTTTTATTTCTTTGGCAGCAGTTAGATCTACTTAGCACAATGAAGAAGAGGGCAACAGAGTATGACGGTTTTCTTCTCCAAAAAACCAAGAGTGGAGGAATCAGCTGATCCAAAGCAGTCACCAGCACCACCAGCCGCACCAGCACCGCCAGCTGCACCAGCTGCACCAGCACCACCAGCACCGCCAGCACTGCCAGCCGCACCAGCACCACCAGCACCACCAGCACCACCAGCTGCACCAGCACCGCCAGCACCTCCAGCATGACCACTACCACCAGTTGAGGTCGGAGAAAAGCAGCCAGTCCATCAACTGCACTGCAGTTTCACAACTTCCTGACTGCTGGAATTGCAGCAATACAAACACTTCAAGGACAGGTTTTGATGGACTGGAAGTATCCAACAAGAAGGTGGGTTGTGCGTTACTGTGCAAAACCCATATTCGCGTTGGAGAAAGGTATTCATGTTTCCAAAGAGTGGAAACATTTTCCAGGTGTCACCAGCAGGGAAAAGCAAGGATGTACAACAAGCATCGCTGAGAAAAAAATTAAGGGAACATTTTCAGTCAAGGCACACCTTATTTGCATGGAGACCAGTAAGCAACAGGAGCAGGAAGCTTTCACCAAATCCCTGGATAAGTCAACTGAGAAACATTTATCCAGTACTTGCACAATATTTTCCACCATTTACGATCTGGCGCAGAGATGTAATCCATTCTCAGACATCGAAGCGCAAGTAATTTGCTGAATACGCTTGGAGTGGATGTTGGAGTTGGCTTGCATTCACAAAGATCTGCAGTGAAAATTGTTGACTTCATTGCAAAACAGATCAAGACCACCGTGTTTTCAACGATTATTGCAAATAATTGAAAGATGTGCCTAATAATTGATGAAGCCTCAACACTTTCAATGAGAGCAGTGCTGATAGTTTTTGTTAGAGTTGAGGATCCAGAATATCCAGCAACCATCTTCGTTGAGCTTCTGGAATTACAGAGATAAGATGCGGAGACCATATATTCCGCAGCAATGGAAAGCTTGCACAAAGTTTGATTCACCACCGAATATCTACGGAAGAACTTAATCGCTTTCTGCTCCGATGGCACCGATGTTACGCTTGGGAGAAAATCTGGAGTCAGTGCCAGAATAACTCAAGAATTTCCCAAACATCATCATCTGCACTGCTTGAACCACCGCCTGCAACTTGTGCTGGATGGTGCAATAAGAGGAAGTGAAGCAGGCCAACCACTTCAAGATCTTCCTGGATAAAGTGCACACCATCTTCCACAAATCCTGCAAGAGCCAGAATGACCTCTTCCAAATTTCTGTGCAATTGGGCATCGAAATAGTGAAGATTGGCAAAGTTTTGGGACCAAGATGGGCTGCCTGTAGTTTAAGGGCAACCATGGCTGTGTGGCGTGCTTATCCAGCGCTACATCAGTTTTTTCAAGACAACGAAAGGTTCCCAGGCATGGCTTCCCGCTTTCAAAATTTAAATTTTTTGCAGGATTTGGCCCTGATGATTGACATCCTAAGTGAGATTTCTGTCCTGTCAGATGCCCTACAGGGGAGAGCGACAAATATCATCGTGGCTGAAAAGCTAGTGTTGCGAACAATCAGTGCTGTTGAAGTGCTACTACAGAAAAAGGGCAATATGAGAGAGAACTTGCTAGAAACACAAGCCTTCCAAAACATGAATTTAGCTCCAAATTCAACGGTTTGTTGCCCTTCCCTGTGAAAAACTTTTGAAAAGCATCACCAATTTAAAGAAAAGGCTGATGGATTGCGGACCATCTAAGAACAGGTAGCCTATTGCCAGCAGCACAAAAGTTACACTTTATCACCTATTTGGAGCCAGGTTGCTGGAACATGAAAGATGTAGTCGTTCCATGGGGTGCACAGAGGAAGCATTCATTGAATTTGGCCATATTTTTAATTATGAAATTGATTTGAACGACTACAGGGATTTTTTGGAAATGTGCTGAAAAATCCAGAGAACTACAAAATTCCTGACAGTGTCAGAAAGCTAGAGACATTGTCAGGACAATTGCTGTTAGTTCAGCAGAGGCGGAAAGGGGGGTCTCAAAAATGAACCTCATATGTTCAGAGCAAAGAACATGCCTAATTATTCCTACCATCAGAACCTGATGGTGATAAGTGTTGTTGGCATACCTGTTGAGAGATGGGACCCAATTCCTACAGTGAAAGTTTGGCTCAGAGTGCACTACCACACGGCTGATGATCCACGCGGTAAAGACGAAGAGAAGCTGCAACAGAGGAATCGGGAAGCCTAAGAACAGTATGGAGATATCAACAACCAGAGAAGCAATAAGACAAGTAAGTACTTGAGTGTAACTCTTTCATTGTGTTATTCTTATGTAAGTGCCAGCAATTAAAATCTTGCTTTCTGTTTCTCTCCTTTGTGCAGGTTTTCTGAGCCAAGCAAAGCCAATCAACCTCAACCTAAATGTAATACAGTGGTGTGCAGAAGACCGGCAAGCCAGCGATGCTTCCCCTGTAAGTACCTGTCTTATTGCTGGGTGTGGTGTGCTCTGTGTTGTGTTCCTCCTTGAGATAGTGAAGTGCCAGCAATTAAAGTCTTGCTTTCTGTGTCTCTCCTTTGTGTAGGTTTTTCTGAGCCAAGCAAAGCCAATCAACCTCAACCTAATGTAATATGGTGGTGTGCAGAAGACCTGGAAAGCTAGCGATGCTTCCCCTGTAAGTGCCTGTCTTTATTGCTGGGTGTGGTGTGCTCTGTGTTGTGTTCCTCCTTGACATAGTGAAGTGCCAGCAATTAAGGCGTTTATTTCTGTGTCTCTCCTTTGTGCAGGTTTTTGGAGCAAGATGGTGAGGCGGGTGGTGCAGAAGACGCAAAAAAGGAGAGTAATTTTCCTTTTCTATTATTTGTGTGCTGGTTTCATCCAATGCAGTGCATGCAATTAAAGTCTTGCTTTCTGTGTCTCTCCTTTGTGCAGGTTTTTGGAGCAAGATGGTGAGGTGGTGGTGCAGAAGACACAAAAAAGGAGAGTAATTTTCCTTTTCTATTATTTTGTGTGCTGGTTTCATCCCAATGCAGTGCATGCAATTAAAGTCTTGCTTTCTGTGTCTCTTCTTTGTGCAGCCCATTCATTGGAGTCCATGATTCTGAAGACTGGCAAGAACAGACATCTTCCATCTGTAAGTAGCTCTTTTATTGTTTTTGTACTTATTTTAATCATATTGTAGTTCATCCTTGGGGGAAAGAATTCAGTGACATCGTCTTGGCCACTCCCATCCGGTCACATGGGTGGCAAGCCACTCCCATCCGGTCACATGGGGGGGCAAGCAACTCCCATCCGGTCACATGGGCAGCAAGCCACTCCCATCCGGTCACATGGGTGGCAAGCCACTCCCACAAAAGAGGCCATGCCCACAGAGTAGGTTCGAACAATTTTTGAAACCCACCCCTGGTCATGATTCAGGTTAGGGTCATGATTCAGGTTAGGGTTAGGGTTAGGGTTAGGGTTAGGGTTAGGGTCAGGGTCAGGGTTAGGGTCAGGGTATGAGTCCAAGTCAGGGTCAGGGTCCGGGTCCTGTGTCAATGTTGGGGTTGGGATTGGGTTGGGGTCAGGGTCAGGGTCAGGTCAAGGTCAGGGTCAGGGTCCGGGTCCGGGTCATTGTCAGGGTCAGGATCCGGGTCTGGGTCTGGGTTCTGGACAGTGTCAGGGTCAGTGTCAGGGTCAGGGTCTGGGTCTGGGTCAGGGTCAGGGTCAGGTTCTGGTTCAGGGTCAGGGTCAGGGTCCAGGTCAGGATCAGGGTCATGGTCAGGGTCAGGGTCCGGGTCAGGGTCAGGGTCCGGTTCCAGTTCTGGGTCTAACCAGAACCCTACCTGAACCATGACCCTAACCCTGACCCTGACCCTGACCCTAACCCGAACCCGAACCCACACACAAACACACACACACACACACACCCTAACCCTAACCTTAACCTGAACCTGACCCCGATATTGACCCCGGACCCTGACCCGGACCCTGACATGGGCCAGGACCAGGACACGGACCCTAACCTGAACCCTGACCCTGAACCTGACCCTGGAGCCTGACCCGGACACTGACATGGACCAGGAACAGGACCCTGACCCTTACCCAACCACGACCCTAACCCTAACCCTAACCTGAACCTTAACCCTGACCCCGATCCTGACCCCAGACCTTGACCCGGACCCTGATGTGGATCAGGGCCTGGAACCTAACCCTAACCTGAACAATCACCCTAAACCTATCTCTATCCATAACCCTAACCCTAACCCTAACCCAAACCCAAACCCGAACCCGAACCCATATCCTAACCTTAACCCTATCCCTATCCCTATCCCTATCCCTAACCCTAACCCTAACCCTAACATTACCCTAACCTTAACCCAAACCCTATCCCTAACCTTAAACCTAACCCTAATCCCAACCCGCACCCTAATTATACTCTAACCCAAACCTGACCCTGACATGGATCCGGACAAGGACCCTGACCCCGATGCAACAGCCCAACCCAGACCCTGACACGGACCAGGACCATGACCAGGACCATGACGATAACAAGAACCATGACCCTATCCCTAACCCTAAGGTGAATCTGAACCCTAACCTGAGCCCGCACACACACACACACACATACATACCCTAACCCTAACCCAAAACCTAACCTAACCCTAACCTTATCCGGAACCCTGACCCCAACATTGACCCCGGACCCCTACCTGGACCCGGATCCTGACATGGACCAGGACCGGGACACGGAACCTTACCTGAACCATGACCCTAACCCAAACACTAACGCTAACACTAACGCTAACCCTCACCCTAACCCTAACCCTAACCCTAACCCCAACCCCAACCCCAACCCCAACCCCAAACCTAAACCTAAACCTAACCTTTACCTGAACCTGAACCCTGACCCGATCCTGAACCCGGACCTTGACCCGGACACTGACCCGGACCAGGACCGGGACCCTGACCCTAAACCGAACCATGAACCTAAACTTAATCCTAACCCTAACCCAGAACATGAACCTGAATCTAAACCATAACTTGAAGCCGCACACACATGCAACAGAACCCTAACCCTAACCCTAAC
The DNA here is from genome assembly GCF_009769535.1 of Thamnophis elegans. Taxonomy (NCBI): domain Eukaryota; kingdom Metazoa; phylum Chordata; class Lepidosauria; order Squamata; family Natricidae; genus Thamnophis; species Thamnophis elegans. Next base: position 52,761,741 of record NC_045547.1, read on the forward strand.
CTGAACACGAACCTAGACCGCGTTCCTGACCCCGGACCCCAACCTGGACACTGACGTGGACCAGGACCGGGAACTTGACTCTAACCTGAACCATGACCCTAACCCGAACCCTAGCCCGAACATGAACATGAACCTGAATCTGAACCCTAACTTGAACCCGCACATGGACCCTAACCCTAACCCTAACCCTAACCATAACCATAACCATAACCCGAATCCAAACCCGAACCTGAACTGGAACCCTGACCCTGATCCTGACCCCGGAGCCTGAATCTGAACCCTAACTTGAACCCGCACATGGTCCCGAAGCCTAACCCTAACCCTAACCCTAACCCTAACCCTAACCCTAACTATAACCATAACCATAACCATAACCATAACCATAACCATAACCATAACCATAACGATAACCATAACCATAACCATAACCTAACCCTAACCCGAACATGAACCTGAATCTGAACGCAAACTTGCACCCACAGATGCACATGTAAACACACCCGAACCCTAACATTAACCCTTAACCTGAACCCTGACCCCGATCCTGACCCCAGACCTCAAAGTGGACCTTGACGTGGACCAGGAACAGGAACTTAACCCTTACCTGAACCATGACCCTAAACCTATCCTTATTCCCATCCCCATCCCCATCCCCAACCCCAACCCCAACACTAACACTAACCGTTACCCTAACCTTAACCCAAACCCTATGCCTAACCCTAACCTAACCCTAATCCCAACCCGCACCCTAACCCTAACCTTAACCCTAATCCTACTCTATCTCGAACTTGACCCTGACATGGAACCACACAAGGTCCCTGACCCCGATGCTAGATCCCAAACCGGACCGTGACGCGGACCAGGGCCACGACCCGGGTCCTGACCCTAACCGGAACCATGACCCTAATCCTAACCCGAACATGAAGGTGAATCTGAACCCTAACCTGAACCCGCACACGAACACAAAAACACATACATACCCTAACCCTAACCCTAACCTAAACCTAACACTAACCTAACACTAACCTTAACCGGATCCCTGACCCCCATATTGACCCCGGACACGGACACGGAGCCGGATCCTGACATGGACCAGGACAGGGACACGGACCCTACCCTGAACCATGACCGTAACCCTAACCCTAACCCAAACCCTAACCTAACCCAAACCCAAACCTAACTCTAACCCTAACCCTAACCCTAACCCTAACCCTAACCCTAATGCTAACCCTAACCTTAACCCTAACCCTAAACCTAACCTTAACCCAAACCGGAACCTGAACCCTGACTCCGATCCTTAACCTGGAACTTGACCCGGACACTGACCCAGACCAGAACCGGACCGGGACCCTAACCTGAACCATGAGCCTAAATATAACTCTAACCCGGAACATGAACATGTATCTGAACGCTAACTTCAACCGGCACACGCAACCAAACCCTAACCCTAACCTGAAACGAACCTAGACCTCGTTCCTGACCCCGGACCCCCACCGGACACTGATATGAACCAGGACCGGGACCTTGACCTTAACCCAAACCATGACCCTAACCCTAACCCTAACCGTAACGCGAACATGACATGAACATGATTCTGAACCTTAACTTGAACCTGCACATGTTCCCCGAACCCTAACCCTAACCTGAACAGGAACCTGAATCTTAACCCTAAGATGAACACACACATGCACACGCACCCAACCCTAACCCTAACCCTGACCCTAACCCTAACCCTAACCCTAACCCTGACCCTAACCCTAAACCTAACCCTACCCTAACCCGAACTTGACCTTGACTCAGACACGGACAAGGATCCTGACCCCGATGCTAGGACCCGAACCGGACCCTGACATTGTCCAGGACTGGGACCCTGATAACAACCCGAACCATGACCCTGACCCCGATCCGGATCCCGGACCTCAACCCGGACCCTGACGTGGACCAGGACTTGGACCAGGACCAGGACCCTGACCCTTATCTGAACCATGACCCTAACCCTAACCCTAACCCTGACCCTAACCCTAACCCTGACCCTGACCCTGACCCTGACCCTGACCCTGACCCTAACCATAACCATAACCATAACAACCCTAACCCTAACCCTAACCATAACCATAATCTGAACCTGAACCCTAACCCTAACCCTAACCCTTCCCTAACCCGAATTTGATCCTGACGTGGACCCAGAATAGGACCCTGATCCCGACGGTGGACCCAACCAAGACCCTGATGCAGACCAGGACCACGACCGGGACCCTGACCATAACCCTAACCCTAACCCTAACCCTAACCCTAACCCTAACCCTAACCCTAACCCTAACCCTAACCCTAACCGTAACCCTAACCCTAACCCTAACCCTACCCTAACCCGAACTTGACCTTGACTCAGACCCAGACAAGGATCCTGACCCCGACACTAGGCCCCAAAACGGACCGTTACATGGTCCAGGACTGGGACCCTGATACGAACCCAAACCATGACCCTAACCCTAACCCTACCCTGAACACAAACCCTGACCCCGATCCTGATCCCGGACCTCGACCCGGACCCTGGCGTGGACCAGGACGAACCATGACCCTAACCCTGACCCTAACCCTAACCCTGACCCTAACCCTAACCCTAACCCTAACCCTAACCCTAACCCTAACCGTAATGTGAAAATGAACCTTGACCCCGATCTGACCCTGGACCTTGATCCGGACCTTGACGTGGACGAGGACCAGGACCAGGAACTTAACCATTACCTGAACCATGACCTTAAACCTATCCCTATCCCTATCCCTATCCCTATCCCTATCCCTATCCCTAACCCAAACCCTAACCCTAACCCTAACCCCTAATCCTAACCATGACCCTAACACAATCCCTATCCCTAACACAAACCCTAACCCTAACCCTAACCCTGACACTAACCCTAAACCCTAACCCTAACCCTAACCCTAACCCTAACCCTAACCCTAACCCTAACCCTAACCCTAATCCTAACCCTAACCCTACGCCTAACCCTAATGCTAAGCCTAAGCCTAAGCCTAAGCCTAAGCCTAAGCCTAAGCCTAAGCCTAAGCCTAAGCCTAAGCCTAACCCTAACCCTAACCCTAAGCCTAAGCCTACGCCTAACCCTAACGCTAAGCCTAAGCCTAAGACTAAGCCTAAACCTAAGCCTAACCCTAACCCAGACCAGGACCAGGACCAGGACCAGGAACTTAACCCTTACCTGAACCTATCCCTACCCCTATCCCTACCCCTATCCCTACCCCTATCCCTACCCCTATCCCTAACCCTAACCCTTTCCCTAAACCTAACCCTAACCCTAAACCTAACCCTAACCCTACCCTAACCCGAACTTGACCTTGACTCAGACCCGGACAAGGATCCTGACCCCAACGCTAGGCCCCGAACCGGACACTGACATGGTCCAGGACCGGGACTCTGATACCAACCCGAACCATGAACCTAACCCTAACCCTAACCCTAACCCTAACCCGAACATGAACCTGAATCTTAACTCTAACATGAACCCACACACGAACCCTAACCCTAACCCTAACCTTAACGTTAATCCTAAACCTAACCTGAACCTAAACCCTGACCCCAATCCTGACCCCGGACCCTGACCCGGACCCTGATGTAAACCAGGGCCGGGAACCTAAGTCTAACCTGAACCATGACCCTAACCTTATCCCTATCCCTAACCCTATCCCTATCCCTATCCCTAACCCTAACCCTAACCCCAACCTTAACCCTAACCCTATCCTTAACCCTAACCCTAACCCTAAGCCTTACCCTAACCTGAACCCTAACCCTAACCCTTACACTAACCCTAACCTACACTAACCCTAACCCTTACACTAACCTAAAGCTAAAGCCGCCACCACCACCAACCCAGACCCTCTCAACCCCAAAATGGCCCCTAATTTATGCAAATGACTAAAAGATCAAACCCTCAACCTTCAGAATACGAAGCACTTGTCTTCCCGAATGCACCACCCAGCCCCTCCTTAGTGGTTCACTCAATAATGGCACTAAAAGGAAGAACCAGAACCCCGTAATGTGGAAACATACAAATTTTAAGGTCTGTTGTTCCTTCTTTTGCCACGAGACAGTGATGTTGTGTGTAATCTCACCTGCAATAGCCAAACTGCTCTGGAATTGTCCAAATCGATAAACCTCTTCAGTTCCATTATGGCTTTTGGATTTCTTGCTCTATTGGCAGAATAGTACAGATGTGTTACGTATTGTATTTCTTGCACTTTTTAAATATCAAGCTTTTGGGGGCTTTGGAGACCAACGTTTTTTGCACCCCAATTGAAAAACCCATCAGGGGACTCGATTGGGTGGGGGGACGGGGGGGGGGGTTCATCCTGTTCTTAAAAATCAAGCTTTTTGCACCCAGAAGAGAGGAGGAAAAGTCCTGATCCTGCGGTCAGAAAAATGGGTGCTTTAGAGGCAAATATTTTTGGAGCCCAAAAAATTATTCCCTATGTAGGATTGTGCTCCTTATCAGCTGTTTTGATCGTGGCACCTAAGGCAACAACCGGAATCATATGATGCTAATTTATGCAAATGAATCCTCCATACAGCTAAAGATGAAGTAATAAAAATAACGCTTCCTTGCTCTTGTTGAAAGATAAAATTTGTAAAGGCTGCTGTTCCTTCTTTCGCCACGAGAGGCACTGTTGTCTGTAAACCTCACCTAGAATAGACAAACTGCTCTGGAATTCTCCAAACCAAAAAAGTTCTTCTGTTGCATTGTGCCTTTGCATTTTTCTGGTTCTACGTGTGAAACTCGAAAAAGTTTCAGGAGCTGTAAGCCGTAATCATCACAATTATGACACATCACGGCTTGAACTGTCTTGCCTTGCGCGTATGAGTCTATCTCATATATTAGTTTCACTTTTAAGTTGCATTACTAAAATAAATGAACTTTGCATGATATTCTAATTTTTCGAGTTTCACCTGTACTAGCAGAAATCGTGTGGATGTGTTGCATACTGTATTTCTTGCTCTTTTTAAAAATCAAGCTTTTTGCACCCAGAGGAGGAAAACTCCTCACCCCACAGTCACAAAAGGGATGCTTTGGAAGTGCTGTTATATGGAATTTAGCATCCACTTGAATAAACTCCCAATCTACAGTTTTAGGTTTAAAAGCACAAGAGATATACTATTAAAACTTTTCAACGATTCATGCTGGCAGTCTTGAAAAACTATGATTTTTTTTTGGCAGTTAGGTATAGGTATGGATACATTCTCCATAAATAAATTAAAAACTATTGTCACTGACTACTGGAAGTGATTGAATGTCCATCTTTAATACTGGAAAAAATAATTTGAAAAAATGGATATTTCACTTAAAATTCTGACTAATCATAGTAGAAATCAATCATTTAAGTTACTTACATATTTAAGAACCCTTGCTGAATCATTCAATCAATATATTTATTGAAGATAATGCTGTTCTGCCCCAAAGATTTAAATGGAAAACTAAATGTTTATCTTGAAAAATCTGAAAGAAGTTTTCTTAGAAAAGGTTTACACTTGTTCTTCAATGATTAACTTCACAAGCTGACAATGTGATGTCAAACAGCCATTGTAATTATCTTTTAACAAATTGAAAACAGGTAAGATGCTTCCACAAAATTGAAGTTTCTGCTATCAAAACGATGAAATAGGATCATGCTATTGCATTGTCAGACATGTGTATACAAAATGCAGAGTTTGTGACACACTGGGATGATGCTACTTTTGTCATTCATCCTCTATCACTTCACCTCCACCTCCACCTCCATCTCCACAAATGTTTCTGCAAGAGGGTCTGAGAAAGATATATACCCATTACATTGGAGTTTATTCTAATATTGAACTCAGTTGATGTCAACATTCAGTCTCCATATCTTTCTTCAAGGGAGATCTTTACGTTCCTATCCTAAATATCCTCATTATAAATGCATCAGGAGAACCAGAGCCTGCCAAATATATTCTATTTATAATCTCTGATCATTATTATGAGGAAGTAAATATTTCATTTTTGAACTCTCTAGTGCTGAACAATGCAGCAGAATTGTTTAATTTCTAATCTGTTTTAACATTAGTTATATAAATTGGATTAAAATGTAGATTTAAATAAAATGGAAATGCATGCTGAAATAATTCAAGGTTTGCTTTTCACTGTAGTTTAATTTTGGTGATACTCTAGCTTCCTCTGCTGTGCTGATAACTATCCCCAAATGCAAGGGCAAGGATTACCAATCTGGTTCTCCCACTCCCGTCCCCTCCCTTCAGTAAAATCATTAGCAAATAGCACATTCATATTATAGAGAAAAACAGTGGTTTCTAAGAATTATAAATAGTACAGAAACTGTTTATTATCTCCCTGTATTTTAAGATTACAGTACATGCTGACTGCTTGTCATTTCTGCAACTATACAAACAACGTTATTCTTTGTTTAAAGTCTTTGCACCTTTCACAGATGATCATTGGTGGCAGCATATATTCTCAAAAAAGTTAAGCAGTGTCAGGACTGCTTAATGTTGGAATGACAGACCACCAACACCCTTCCCCCGATCTATAAACTAGATTGGGAATCTGAGCAAAGTGTTATGGAAGACTATGTCAGACCAATTCCATAGTGTTACCCAGAAACTACGTGGATATTCCAATATAGTATAGATATTTTCCGACAAGTAGATTGCTGATTTGATACTCAGGAGCAGCTTTTGAACACATGCTAAGTCAACCTCAACCTATCATTAGGCAGACACCTCAGATGTTTTTTTTTTTTGGTGGAGGGGAGATAACATCCCCAACTGTTTCCTGCACCTCCTGACACATTTTTCCCCATTTAATTAGTCTTTATGTTTTTCCTCAGAGCTAGCCTCCTATGGTCAGATATGATTAGGAAATTACCCTATTCCCCAGACATAACATTCAGCTCTTAAAGCCAGTCAATTTTTTGAATAGAGCCATTTTTTTTACTTCAGGCAATATGTTTTAGGGCATTTTGACAATGTAGGTTGCAAATAAAGGAAAGCTGATGTATCTGACAGCACCAGACTAGAGGTATAGACTTGTCTAGGTATCTTGGGAACTTTTGTGTATAGGAATATTTCTACTGCAAACCACATCAGTTAAATGGCCTCAAAATATCTAGGGGAGAAAATCAAGGTACAGTTTTTTTTAAGGCTGCATTTAAAATCATAAATCTTTGCAACATGTTGCAACAAGGTGACAGTGAACAAGTTTATGTGCATGATTTTTTGATGCCTTCTGAAAATGCTGCCACACTGGAAAGTGTTAAAGAGGAAACTGGAAAATAACTAAAGGTCATAGGCATATTAACAGGCATGATTACGCTATTGCTAAGCTAAGATGTTTTATATCAAGAGGGATCTGTGAAAAATTTAGTGCACAATTTTCTTCATAGGTGCATAAAATATTTTCTACCACTTTACTTCTAATATTGAGTCATTTACAGTCAGGAACTATGACGTAGTGGGTCACTGATAAAATTACTGCTTGAAATGAAGATTTAAAAAACCTTGATGACATGAAGAGTGAGAGCGAGGGTTAGTTGTCTATGGATTAGATAATTATGGATAGAATTGCAGAATGCTCCACAATGTGCAGGCATATGGATTGTGATATAAAATATTAGCAATTTCCCCCAACCAGATCCCTGGTTACTCCATCAGTCTCATCAGAAGTGACAAAAGCCTGCCACAGATGCCCCTACCAGCCCTTTTGACCTTTAGGAAGGGGCTAAAGAGATGAGCCTGTCAACTCTGAAGCAAACCTGGCTGAAGCCATCTTGTGCTGCCTCATAGTTGCCACGAAGCCAGAAAGGGGGAAGGGGTGGGAGGAGTAGATGGCCAGGCTCCAGTCAAAACAAAATGCTTTCTTGTGGGAACCAAGATCATCAAAACAGATGGAAGTTGAAAGTGGAGAAGAGTCTTCCTTCCATCTTCGATGGACAATGTGACCGTGACACTTGGGAGGGGGGAGTTTGATCCTTTTAATTAGGTGAAAACTGCAGAAATTGTCAGAGTTGGTTTTCACAGGCTGTGCTGATATAATGTATCTAATAAACATATCCTTTGAGGAATCTACTTGCCTTGGAGTTATTCATTCAATGGGTGCATTACTCAGAATGCTGACAGAACTACTGCATTTAGCAGTTTAATTGGAGGGAGCCTCTTCAATGGTTACTGTATTTTTCAGAGTATAAGACACACCTTCATTTTTGAGTAGGAAAATAATAATCTGCCCACCGGGTATTCATTTTTATTCCCATAGCACCAGAAAAGCAAGCAAACACAATAGTGTAATAAAATGGCTTTTTGCCACTTTTTTTCTTTCCCCAGTGTGTGGGGGGGGGAAATCTTAATTAGATCTGGGCATTCAGCCAAAAGCACTTAAAAGCTGGTAAATGTAACAAAGCTGAATCAACAAACCAGCCCAGTGCTTGCCTGAAGGAAACCATTGAGAAAACTCAAGATAGCCATAGGAAAAAATCCCAGCCTTGCCCCTAAAGGGGTTATCCTCAAAAGAATAGAAATCACATAGCCACAGGAGCTTTCTGCCTTGCCCTTGAGAGGATTATCTCCCCAAAATAGAAACTGGATGAAAGAAGTACCTCTTAAGGCAGTCTTCAAATCTTACTTCCTTGGCCTCTCCCAGCTGGAAGGAAAAATATTCAAGTTTTTTTTTTCAACCCTAAGGAGGTGCTAATGTGAAGAGGTTTCACTCGTTAGCACCTCATTAAGGCTGAAAAAAACCTTCCAAAAAGCTACATAGGGAGTATAAGATGCACCCAAATTTCCACCCTCTTTTAGGGAGGAAGAAGGTACGTGAAAAATAGGGTATACTAAACTGGATGTATTGATTGTATTTATATCCTGATCATGATAATGCTTTTGTGCTTGAGGTTTTTAACAGTGGTTTTGATATAGTTGTATGTTAGCTATTTTTACTTTTTAAATTCTTCTTGCTGGGTTATTTTTATGGGGGGGGGAGCCACTGTAATGTCCCATTTCAAAGATAGGTGCTGCATTTTCAAAAGGGAGAAGCCAGTCTAACTTAACAAGTTCTTGGATTTTTAATGCAAAAATTAATATCTGTCAGGCATATAGATTTGAACACTTCTTCTTTAGTACATAATTATTTACTGGAATAAAGAATTATTTTAATATGAGCACGCACACATATAGATGCAGGAATGGATAAAACTTGGTGTGAATCCCAAATCCAGAATGGATCAGAACAATTTACTGAAAGAGAAATGAAGCAATTCCAATTTGTCCACAAACCAAACAAAGAAAAACTATCCCTCCCCCAAACAATTCAAAGAAAAAAGGATGGAGAAATCACTGAATTTACTGAGTATATTTTCTGACTTAAAGTCTTTTTTAAAATTAAAGGACTATTATTTAAAACCCATTCACCAGTCTTTGACTTCCTCTATTTCTTTGTGGTGTCCTAAATTTCCTGAAATTTTTATCCAATTCTAGTGAAAAAGAAAAATATTATTGGAGGGTTCAGATTGGCTACAATTCAGTTTGGGATGTTGCTTCAATTTGGACAAAGAGATCAGTGTTTTTTAAAAAAAATCAAATAAATGTTACATTGATGTTTGAGTGAAACATCAATCAAACTAGGGCAGAATGAATAAAAATTCATGGCATTAGTCGTGGCACACTCTATTTGGGATGCGTGCTGCAAAACAAGAATGTTATGATTTGGTTTAAGAGTTTGTTTATATGTTGACTTACTATACAGCTCTGAGTTTGATGATATGTTAAATGACAAAATCACACTGTCCAACCACTTGGAATAAAGTGCGTACAATTAAATATGACCTTTATTCAAACAAGGATGAAAAAAATTGCAATACTAATTAAAAGATACATAGACATCTGAAAGCCAAAGTGAACAAAGCTCAATTCTGTGACAAGCTTCTTCCCTTTTATTCCTCTCAATGCAAAAGCAAATAAATAAAAGTTACTGATCTTGCAGTGATACGCTACTTTCTTAATTTGTCCTCCCTTGATGCCTATGTTCACAAACATCAGTTTTGCTTGTTGAAAAAAATATAATAACTCAATTGGGTAAATGAAACACAGAATGGAAATTAAACAAATTGGATATAGTCTCTCCAAGGACTTCAATTATCCTCTAATGTGGTAGATAGTCTGGATACAAACAGTTTTCATTTATAAATTTTGATAGTAACGGTGACGGTTTTGAAAACCTCTGTATGCATATTTTGCATCCAATTTGCTGTGAGGTACTCTGTCAAATGGCTCATGATCATTGAAGCAGGATTCAAAGACTTCATCTACTGTTTTCTCTGCTGTCTCTTTAGTGATATTTCTAACAGCCAACATGGAGCGAACAGCTTTCATCTTTACACAAGTCTGAAACAGGTGATAAAAAAGGCCAAGGTACATCTAATCAACTAAAGCTTTCATTAAACAAACAATTAGATTTATATAATATTAGGTAATATAACTATTATTACCTAAATAAATAGATAATAATTATAAGTTCTATGGATATCTTTCAATGTATTGCTATCTAACTCAAAAATCCCCCCCCACATTAAATGTATCAGTTGGAAGATATCATAGTGTACAATTCAACAGTTAATAAATAATTCATGAGGATACTTTATCAGCTGTGTCATTAAACAAACACCATAAGTATTTTTAATGTTTTTGCAGTAATTTTAGACCAATGAATAAATTCAGACTTTCATTATATCTAGGACTTCCATTACTTGAAATACAGATTACCTGATTATATGATTTTAAGAATAACAGTAAGTTTCAAAGGAATAGCCAGAAATAACTTAATATATTTATTACCTCATAAATGTTTATTACCTCATAAATGTATATCAAATAGTCCTGAATTATAGATTACTACCAAACAGCTATGAACAATTTTTTTATCCAATAAAATAAACAAGTAATTTTAAGTGTCTATGGAGATTCTCAGTCATTCAGGTTATGGTTGGCCCAAAAGTGCTTTTTCGAGAGGCAACTGGACTTTCTGTTTTTTCTTTGAAGATGTTTCGCTTCTTGGATGAGATGAGAAGCGAAACGTCTTCAAAGAAAAACCAGAAAGTCCAGTTGTCTCTTGAAAAAGCACCTTTAGGACAAGTAATCTTAGCCTTTCTAACCACAAAAATAATGTTCCATAATTTGGAATGTACATATCAACACTGAAAAATATAATTCAAGATTGGCTAAATTATGAAAGAATTGATCTGGCCACTAAACAGTAGATTTCTCATCCTTAATCCCTCTTCTTTAAAATAAAGGATGCATGAAAAGTATTGCTCTCACTTCCATAATGTTAAACAGGAATATATTAATAAATAAAACCCAAAATCATTGAAAGCTATCTTTTAATTGTATTATTGTATTTACATTTCCATATAATCACCATCATTCATTGCTTTATTAAATGCTTCACTAAATGCTGTCACAAAAATGCTTCACATTTTGTCTTTTCAACCAGGCCTTGATAATCCTTTCCATTTCCTCTACCTGTGCCACTTCAAAAAAAACAATTGAGCAAAATATGGAAGCATAAGAAGGAACTTTGGACTCAACGAGACAATGCTAAGCTTCACATCACATAAGTCACCCTAGACACAATTGTGAAGGTGAATTCACTATCTTATCCCAACTGTGGGGACCTGATGGAAGACCAAAATGTGAAGTTCTTTCATTCTTTAAGAAGCTTGTTCATCACTGAGAAATGTATTCAGAGAATGTGATTTTATGGGGAAATAAATTCAGGTAACAAAACAACTTATTTTTAGGATTATTTTTCTGTTCCATCTATTTTAACATCCCTATTTCAGTTAAAATTATGGAAATTGAGGCATTATTTTTAATTCCCCCCCTTCACATACATGCATACACACATAGCATAATGAGAAAAAACCCTGATTGTATCTTTTTCGTGTCTATTGACACTACATTCCTTTGTAATAAATTGTTGAAGTTTGCTAAGTCTCAAATTAGAGAAGAAACTACCTCAAATAAAGACATCAATCAAAATGTCTTATTTTACAGATTATTATTAACTTACCTGCTGATGCTGCTTCAGCCCAAACCTAAATCTCATCATCTCATTTATGAGAGAACAATCTCCACTGAGATTAGATGCCCGAATCTATAAAAGGTGCACAAATTGAGTAGAATATTTACAGAAAAGTTAGCATAGTATCCCATTTTAAAGCTTTTTGTCCAAATGGCTGCAAAACTGTCCTTCATTTCCAATTTGTTGTGTAATTGCTAAAAAGAGCTTCAACAATCAAATGATTAAGAATAAGTGAATTCTCTTGGTTGTTCATATAGCCATTCTCCAGGGATGCTATTAAAACATAATTGCTGGAAGACTATCACCTTGATCTCATTTTAGAAATATAGAACATGACCTTACTCATTCAACCAGGCAGTAGTTTTCAACCTCAGCAACTTGAAGATGTGTGGACTTCAATGCCAAGAATTCCCCAGTTGAGAAATACTGAGCAAGGTAGCAGCTAAGTCTCAAATTACAGAAGAAACTACCTCAAATAAGACATGAACCCTAGCTGAACTTGGTTGATGCCAGAAAACTAAAAAAGAGATGATTTTATTAATACTTGGTTGGGATAGACCAGGAAAACTCCAAGGCTGTAGGCTAGGCAAAATGTGTTTATAAGAAGCACCCCAAAACTGTACCAAACTATTCCCATACTACTGCCAATAAACGAGATGAACATATCCATGGAGACGATAGGAGTTGATATTCCGATTCAACAATGACTTTATTTTCTCCAACCTCTAAATAATACTACCCAAACTAGCTTAAATAGTACCTCTTAAGATCTGATGGACATCTATCTATCAGTAAACTCTGATTATCTCAGTAGGTGGCAGTACCTAATCTATTCTTTCTGAGTTTTGAAGCTATATAAGTGGGCTCTGCTTAGTTCTTGAATGAGACAACACTAGTACAAGAATTATATTAGAAAGAAAAGTTTTTAAAAATCTGAGGAGGCAATTGCAAATTATGACAGTGCTGGCTACATCCATGAAGTCATAAGGTACCAAGTTCAACCCAAAGGAGATATCAGTGGGAAAAGATAATATAACTGCCATAGATCAGGATTATTTTCCTTGTGTTTACAAACTGTAAAGCTCTTTCTAAATTGTGTGAGGCAGGATGCTTATTCCCTGGAACCAAGAAAAAAGGGGAAAGAACAATTGTTCTTCACCTTAAAGATAAATCGCTGGTTAAGATGTTTTCGATTGTTTGCAAAATCATTTATTGTTATACTACTGTATTTTTCAGAGTATAAGACGCACCAAGGTTTTGAAGAAGCAAATTTTTAAAAAAGTAGGTAGGTAGATAGAGGGATAGAGAGGGAGAGAGAGAGAAATACAGTAGGTAGGTAGGGAGAGAGTGAGTAGTTAGGTAGATAGGTAGATAAAGGGATAGAGAGAGAGAGAAATAGAGAGAGATCAAGTGTGTGTGTGTGTGTGTGTGTGTGTGTAGGTAGGTAGGTAGGTAGGTAGAGGGATAAAGAGAGAGAAATAGAAAGTGATAAAGAGAAAGAAATACAGTAGATAGGTAGGGCGAGAGAGAGTAGGTAGGTTGGTAGGTAGAGGGATAGAGAGAAATAGAGAGAGAGAAATAGAGAGAGAGAGAGAGAGAGAAAGAAATAGAGTAGATAGATAGGTGTTTCTGCTGGCACAGCACTTGATCAATGTAATTCTCATCAATCAGTTAAAGAGCTTTCCAAATGGGAAAAAAAGTTTTTGCACTCTGCAAACCTCCCAAAAACAGCCTGTTTTTCACGAAAACGGGCCTGTTTTTTGTCAAAAACATTGTGTGCATAGCCTTATGGAAGCTTATAGTGTGCTGCTGGGAGCAGGGGGACAAAAAACAGCCCATTTTTCGTTCATTTCTGCCCTCTCCAGCCCCAGGAGCTCTGTGAAAGCCTCCATAAGGCTATGCACGGCCATTTTGGTGAAGGGGCGGGGCTTCGGGAGGCAAAAATGCTGTATTCGGTGTATAAGACGCACCCAGATTTTCAGCCTTTTTTGAGGAAAAAGGGTGCGTCTTATATTCTGAAAAATACGGTAATTTAAATAACTTAGTGGAGATACCGTATATACTCGAGTATAGGCCGACCCGAATATAAGCCGAGGCACCTAATTTTACCACAAAAAAACTGGAAAAGTTATTGACTCGAGTATAAGCCTAGGGTGGGAAATGCAGCAGCTACCGGTAAATTTCAAAAATAAAAATAGATACCAATAATGTTTTTGAATATTTATTTCAAAGAAAAACAGTAAACTAGCGGTGTATTCAATGAAATACTTCACTCACCTCATGATGCTGATGTCCCGCTGTGATGATGATGTCCCGTGCAGCCGCGGGAGCGATGTCCCGCCTCCTATGACACACGGCACAGTGATTCCTATCATTGGATCACTGTACCAGAGGAGGTGGGACATCGCTATGTGGCTGCTTGCCATAACAAGGAGGAGGTGGGACATCGTTGCAGAGCGGCAGGAGGGGGAGGAAGGGGAATCGTAAGACAGCCCTGCATTACATTAGAACGTGAGGAGGGGGGATGGTGCGGTGCGCGCTGCGCGGCAAACTGACACAGAGGGAGGGGAAACTCACAGGGGCACTGGGCCATTCACGAGTGTCACCCAGCGGCATGGCCCCGCCCCTTTTTCTCCTCCATTTCGGGCAAATTTTTCACTGACTCGAGTATAAGCCGAGGCGGCTTTTTTCAGCCCAAAAAGTGGGCTGAAAAACTAGGCTTATACTCGAGTATATACAGTATTATAGATTGTTTTATGTGTTTGGTTTTAAACGCTTGCTTGCAGTGAGAGTTAGAGGAATACTGCTGTGGTCAAACAACGGCTTAAATCATTGTTTGAAAAATGCAAAACATGCTGCAGTTTCACAAGCTATTTCCCCGTGACATTTCTAGGCTGCTCTAGATGAAAGGATGGAGGGAATATGTTGCTATATCCACTGAAGATAAGAACACACTACTCATTTAAAAAACTATTCACATTACTATATTCCTCTCTTAACTCTCTCTATCCCACCCTCTTTACAAAGCCCTGGATCTGCTATAAGAGTACATAGACACAAACACATACTCACACATATATAGACTAAAAATTTGCTGCAAACAATCTTTCCCAGAAGTTCCCTGGGTATTTAGACCTGGCCCTCTTATCTCCTGCTTTAGAATAGCAGCTACTGCTATTATCTAATTTCCAGGATGTGCTTCCCTTATTATTGTCTTCCAGAATCCCAGCATACAAGAGAAATACGGTCCTCACAAGATCCATGTACTATTTTTCTATCAATAATCAAAAGGAACGAAAAATAAAATAATGTTTGAATAACGTTACAATCTATACATTACATTACAAAGTAATGTAACTAACGTTTAATTAAATTCTCTTTCTCCAGATTAGAGGGAGGGACTGGAAAATCTCCATGGGCAAATGGACAACAACCACATCTCACTTGTGGGTACAGACTGAGATACCTACAGTTTATGAATGTTTTTACACCTATCTACAAAACAGACTAATATTCACAACAGGAATTAAGCAAAGAAACATAAAATATGATAGTAGGATCACTTAATTCTACTAATTCATTCAGAAATATGTTTCACTTAAACCATCAGGATTTACTTTCTGGGTAAATAAGCATAAGACTTTACTGGAAGTGAAACTGTTGATATGAGGTTTATGCTATGTGTGTTTCTGATATCCTTATTAAAATATATTTATAAAATTAAGTTTTTCAACTTACCTCTGAACAGGCTAAGTGCTTTATATTGTTAAACCAATCCACATGAGCACGGCAGTGATCAAATGCATGGATAAGTTCATGTGAAACCACTCTGTTCATTTGAGATTGACTATGTATGTTGTTTTGGCAAAGTACAATCTGCAAACAAAGTTAACCCAAAATTTTAACAATGCATTTTATTTTTAGAGCTTTCACAGCTACTGTTACATACTGTTCTATACACATCATTATTCAACCATTCATTAGATGCCAGAGAACTTGAGGGAACTAGTTATCTGGTTTCCCCCTCTCTTTCCTTTTCTGGGCATGAGGAACCTCCCAGAGACTAAATATACATATTAAAATACAAACTAAAATTAAAAATCAGCTGATAGCATTACAATATCAGGAGGAAATCACCAGGCTGAGCCTGATGTATTATCAGTTTTGAGTCCCTTTGTGCCCATAAGAGATCTGAGTCCAACCCACCATGAATTCCATTTTTACCGCCAAATTGCTTTGACCACTAATGAAAAATAGTTGCTTTGTTATTGAGCTCTGGGGCTGTTCCTAATTTATTTGATTTCCTGCTATAGTTATTTAGAAATAGCACCATCTATTTCAATATAATGAAGCTAGCTTACAAAAAACTGAGGAAAAAAATGTATTGAGTATTTTAATCCAATAGAAAAAAAAAGTAGAGGGTTTAATACATGAATGAAATTCAACTGGTTCGGACTGGTTCACGCGAACCGGTAGAGATGATTTAAATCAGTTTGCCAAACCAGTAAAAATCACCCCTGGTTGCCCCGCCCATATCCGCCCAGTCGTCTCTCACCCCTTCCGGCCACTCGCTCACCCCTTCCAGCTGCTCACTCCACCCATCCATCCCTGCCCTATTTTTGTTGCCTTCACCATGCAGCCCAGCCAATCACCTTGCTCACTCAGCTCACCAAAGGTAAGGAATGCATGCCCCACACTCATCTTTTGCCTTGAGTCAGGCCCAGAGCTCAGAGACGTGCCATTCCCTGAGCCCCAGAGCCGGCTCCCGCTTTGACCAGGTCAGGAAATGTACCATTCCTGGGCTCTGGCCTTGCCCCAGAGGGCACCTGCTCGCCACCTGCCTCAACCAGGTCACAGAATGTGCCATTTCTCAGCTCTGGCCATGCTCTGGAGCCGCCACCCGCCCGCTCTCTCTTCACCAGATGACATGTCCCTCCCGCAGCTGTATGCCAGGGAAGGCAAGCCAGGGCTGAGCTGTCACCGCTGGGCTCCCTGCCAGCCTCCATCTCACCCCCCTTGTTGGGAGATGCTTGCAGCCGCCTCCTCTTTTTTTTTTTGGTGCAGCTGGACGCTTCTTGTGCCGAAAAAGAGACGGCGCCTGGGCAAGCTTCTTGCAGTGAATATTACTGGAGTCACTCTGCTTCTTGAACACGTTGCACCGCCAACCTGTTCCATGCGCCAGCTGCACATGTGCACACCGTTGCCTGCTGCTGCTTCTGCACCGGAGGGACTCCTCTGGGCAAGTCTGAGCGGAGCAGCACAGCAGGCAACAGGGTCCGTGTGTGTGACTGGCGCATTGAAAAGGGTGGTGGCAGTGCGTTCAAGAAGCTACTCTGGTAATTTTCACTGAAGAAGCCTGCCAACGGCCATCTCTTTTTCGGCACAAGATGCGTCCAGTCGCACTGAAAAAAAGAGGCTGCTGCTGCAAGCACCTTGTGACAAGTGGGGCGAGATAAGGGCTGGCGGGGAACCCAGTGGTGACGGTTCAGCCCTGGTTGCCTTCCCTTGCAGCCAGCCATGGCAAGAAAGTAAGTATGCATCGTGTGACGAAGAGAGAGAGGGATGCCTTTAACAGATTAGGCCAGGATTAGGCAGAATAGAAATGAAAATAATTTCTGGAGAGGAAGAGCCAACATTGCAACGAGACGACATGCAATCTCAATGTTCTGAGATCGCCACTGAAACTTTTGCCGCTGGGTGGTCCAAACGGACCTAAACCATCCTGCAGAGATTGTGAATGGGAAGAATACGTCCTGCTGATCTCAGGGACATCGCAAAGTCCCTGATCGATCTAGGAGAAGTTCTTCTAGCTGGCTTAGGCTGATGAAGTTTGGGCGGCTCCGAAATGGAAGGATATGGAAAGAGAAAGTGTTTTCAGCTGGTAAGGAATTTTTACCGTTTTAAAAAGAGACTGCTTACAAAACTTTAAATTTGAGAACAGAAGAAATAAGCAGCGGAATTAAGCTTTGAATGGTTTTGGACAGTGTGTTATCTTACCTTTTAAATGCTATTTTCATGGATGGAATTTATGTAAGCCTTTTGAAACGAATGGATTAAGTTTTCTTCTTCTATCTTTTTTTAAAATTATTTTTTGCAACCTATGGACTAAAATAATCCTTCTTCATTACTGCGTGTGTTTTTCCCTTTTTCTTCTCTATTTCATTCAAGAATTTGACCTTTTTTAAACTTGGAATATTAAAAAAATACAAAAGAAAATAAAGAAAATTGTAACAGAGGGAAAGACAACACTGCTTCTTGGAAGTTGGAGGTTTGTGTATTGGAAACAAAACACTTTTACTTTCATCACTGATTATTCTGGCTTGGCACTTCAAGGTCTCACTGTTTGTTTATAGAGAGTGATAAGAAGAAAAGCATACAGATGTTCCTTTGAAGTATATATTTTACCAGAGAAAAGTGAAAATGAGACCTTATTGTGAATTTATGCTTAATCTTGTAAAAACCTTCCAAGCCAGAGCTGCAGTGTTTGTCAGCTGAAGATAATGGCACAATTTCAACAGCAGAAAGAAATTTTAAGTTTGCAAACGATATTGTTAGAAATTCAGAAATTATCAAACACATTTGAGAGGACGGAGAAGAAGTTGGAAAATCTCGAGCATCTAACAGCAAAATATGACGAAGAAGTTGGAGATGTTTATCAAGTGGAAAAAGTGGAGGTTAGAGTCCTAAAAACCGAAGAGAAAAATGACCATAAAGAAATCAAATCCGCTGGGAAGAAGGCGGGGCTTAGCAGTGAGAAGACGGAGTTTCAGGCTATTCCTGAAATTCCCCTATTCCGAAGGAATTTTGGACGGGTCGTCGGACCCTAGCTGTCCCGAAGAGACAGTGAAAGGTGAGGGGAGATCCAGTGACCTCAGAGACGTTCGCAAGTCTCTGGGGGGCTTGGAATTAACCCCTCCTGCCAACTCCTTCTGGATTAGCTGTATGCTAACCGAAACTGCAGGTTGCCCCTAAGAATGGTGGAAGTGGATTCAACTGGTAAGCTGATTTTATTACTCAAAGAGAGACGGTCCGCACTAAAATTTAAACTAATTGAAACCAAAGAACAGAAGAATCCAGCGGCGAATTGTTTTTTCTTTAATGGATTTATGGCCGGTGGTTACCCTATTTCTTAAATGCTTCAAAGAATTCTTCAACATTCCCCCCTGACTCTTTCTAAATGGGTTGTAAAACTAATCTACTACAAATTGGCTTTTTACGATCTGACACTTTTATTGCTTGGCTGTGTTGGTCTAAGATCAGATAAGATCGCACAGCTCCCAGCGTGTTTTTACTTGCAAATATTTTAGAGCCTCTAACTGCGTCACAACATGGCGTCGATTTATACTTCCAAAGGCTTGTTTCAAATATTTTTTTCTGCATTTCAAAAGTTGTTTGATTCATATGAAAGATTAAAAAAAATTGGATTATTTGACATTAAAATATGAAGAAAAAGTGAGAATGTTGAATGTTTGAATGTTCCTGAAATACAAATGAAGAATGTGAGAAATGACGTCTGGTTTATCTCGGAGGAAGAAAGAAATGCAATGCTGGAAAGAGGGGCAGCTATACAGAAGATTCATCTTAAGAGACAGAGCGCAGGAGGAATGAGAAGTATTAAAGAATCTACACTTTATGAAATATCATTGGCAGATTTTTTAATTCCACCCTTGAGAATTAAAGTCAATCTGAAAAGTTTAACAAGCCTGGGACAACATTATTATCTCATCAGAGACATCCTGAGCAAAAAGGTGCAAAGATATCCCTGTTTGGACTTGCTTATAAAAACATTTGGTAAATCTATTCAACGAATGGCAATAGGATTGAGAAGGTTTTGTTATTGGAGAGACATAGGCTGATAGATGGAAGAATACAATTTAAAATTAGCTAAATCTAATTACTTTTATTTGTAATAGATATAGCTGAATAATAATTGATATTGATAGTAATGTATATAATGTGGAGTTGATATGATGAATAATAATTGGATATGAGAAGGGAAGGTTAGAAATATTTTTGGACCATATACAAAGGTTATTAATCACAATAATTGTCACTATTAAAAAAATAAAATAAAATATATATAGTTAAATGTTAACTAATAGGGGGAAAATGTTACGATATACTATATAATTACTTAAAGAAGGAAGAATGATAATACACTACATTGCATGGAAGATGGAATTCTTGGTCTTAAATATTATGGATGTTCAGCTAATACAGGATATGAGGATTTGATGTTAATAGAGGATTTTACAAATAAGTAAATGAAATGTCAGCATGTGGTTATGGATTAAATCCTTGGCATAGTTAAGGTTGAAGGATGTTTAAATAACTGTAGTCAACTAAAAGTGGAGGTATAATGATGTCAATATGGTAAACATTTGAGTTAAGATATTTGAATTAATATGAATTAATGGAAGAGATGCACCAAAACATGTTGTAACCAGCTGATATACTTTTTTATAATATATACCTGTGTTCTTTTTTTTTTTTTTTTGGTTTTTTTTTCTTTCTTCCCTGCCTTGCCTTTTGTTCTTTTTGTCTTTTTTCTTTTTTTTTTTTCTTTTCCCACTGGTGTGGGCATGTATTGTTTAAGATTATTATTATTATTAATATTTTTAAATAATAATTACAGTCAAATGAAAATGGATATATGATGATGGTGATATGTATGAATATTTGAGTTAAAATGCTCGAGTTAACATGAGTTATGTTTGTTGACTGTGGAGGAGATGCACGAAAGTTTATTTGTGATCGACTGATACACTTTCTATAGCATGTAAAGAAAGATGTTGTACTTGTTTTAAATTAAAAATTAAAAAAACTTTTAATAATAATAAAAAAAAAAATCAAATCCGCTGATATCTATGGTGATTGGTTTGTGTCCGGAAATGGAAAGAGTGGAATGGAAAGAAGAATTAAATGGAGGGGAACTCTACCCTAGATGGCAAGATACAGAAGAACAAAAAACAAAAGAATTTATGGATTTAAAGAGAGAAATTTTATTAGTAACATCGTTGATAACACCACTGACAATTAAAGATAAGCTGATCAAGGAAACAGAAGAAGGGCATCGAAATTACAATTTATAAGCAATGAGTTGCAAAGAGGAGTCCATACAAATCTGATTAAGGAGATGATTAGAGGACTGATACCACAAATGGCAGAAGACATGAGATTGTTTTGCTACTGGAAAGATACAGGTTGATACATGAAAATGTATAATGTAAAACTAGTTAAACTTAGTGAAATTTAGTGACAATAGATATAGTTAAAATAAATAATTGATAATGATAATAATGTATACACATGTATTGCTATGATAAGTAATAATTGGATATGAATATTGAATGGTACCTATGAAAAGAAGATTATAATTTTTTTGGTTATATATAAAGGTTAATAAAAAAGAATTAAATTAAATTTAGTTCAGTTTTGATTATTAGGGGGAAAATGTTATGATAAAGGATACAGTCAAATAAAGAAGGGATAATGACAACATATATGTATGACATAAGGAAATTGGATGTAAATTGTGATTTGGGAAGGAGGATTAGAAATTTTTGTTACTAAATATTATGGATGTTTAGCCAGAATAGGCCATAAGGATTCAGTGCTATTGGAGGATATTAGAAATAGCAAATGAAATGCCAGTATGTGGTTATGTTTTAAATCTTGGTATATTTTATGATGAAGGACGTTTAAACAATTAGTCAAATTAAAATGGAGATATGATGGTGATATGTATAAATATCTGAGTTAAAATACTTGAGTTAATATGAATTATGGTTGATGACTGTGGAAGAGATGCACAGAAAGTCTTTTGTAACCAACTGATACACTTTCTACAGTATGTAAAGAAGGAGGATTTTTTGTGTTTTGTTTTGAAAATTAAAAATAAATAAAAAAATAATTAAAAAAAGAACTGAAAAAAAATTCCTACCAAGTTCTGTGGGCATGGCTTGATGGAAGGATCCATGTGACTGAGTGGGTGTGGGCATGAGTGATGTCGAGCTGGTCACACCCACTCAGTCACAGAACCCCTCCACCAAGCCACACCCACAGAACCAGCAGGGAAAAATTTTGAATTTCACCACTGGGTTAATAGAGCTGGGATTCAAAATATTTTACTACTGGTTCTATGGGCATGGCTTGCTTGGTGGGCGTGGCTTGATGGGCATGGCCAACTCAATGTGCCTCATGTCAAGGGCTCTTCCCCTCCCAGCCATTCCTTGTCACACCCAGCCTCAATATATATATAGTTCTGTAAAAATGTTGTTCATCTTTTTTCAACTTAATTATGTACATAATATGAAAGTAGATGTACTTTCATGGACCACTGAAAGGAGAAAATGGCTCGCATGCTTTGCCCAAGAGTGTGATAGGCAATAGGCTTTTATGGGGCTGTCAGAAAGAGGGGGGAAGCAATGTATTTTCCAAAGCACCACAAGGCAAAACAAGAAGCAATGGATGGAAACTGAACAAAGAGAGAAGCAACCTAAAATTAAGGAGAAACTTCCTAACAGTGAGAACAATAAACCAGTGGAATTGCTTGTCTCCAGAAGTTTTGGGTGCTCAATCACTGGAAGTTTTTAAGAAAAAACTGGACGGGCCTTTTCTCTGAAATAGTATAGGATTCTCCTCACCCACCCACCCAAGGTCTCTTCTAAGTGTTATTCTGTTATTCTGACACCTTTTCCAGAACCTCTACTCAGATTTTGGCATCCTCAATTTTCCTGCCTGAGCAGGGGGTTGGACTAGAACTCCAAAGTCCCTTTCAACTATGTTATTCCTGAGCTAAATAGCTAAGGATTAAAGAACTGCCTCTAGCCATTCATTTTAATAAGATTTTTAGAAACCTGCAGTTGAAAGTTCTTCATGTCTCTTTACCCTGAAGATCCAATTTCATTTGGAATTTAATCCCAAACTGATTGCGCTTTTAGCATTTCTCTTGATACTTCTCCAAAATGCACTCCCAAGAAGCCACATCTCCATCTCTCTCTCTCTCTCTCTCACACACACACACACAGACTCTCTCTCTGTCTCTTACATGCACACACATCTGGTCTGGGCATATAGCTCTTCATGACGGAGTCCTTCCCAGGGAGCAAAGCATGGCTTGGATGAACTGATCTGGCGAGCTCCAGAGCAGCAGCGGCGGCGGCATAAGGAAGAAAGTAAGCAGCGACGGCAGTGCTCTGGGAGGGTGGGAGGATGTTCTGGAGCTGCCCATGCACACCGCAGCGGAGCAGCAGTTTGGACCCAGTGGCAGGGAAAGAAGAAAGAAAGCAAGTGGCAGTGGTAGAAGTGCTCCAGGAGGGCGGGCAGATGTCCCTGGGCTGCTGCACACACACCGCAGCAGAGCAGCAGTCTCAGCCCAAGAGGTGGCAGCAGAAGGAAGAAAGTGAGCGGTGGCAGCCATCTCCAGGAGGGTGGGCGGATATTCCCCTGGCCCAGAGATGGAGCATCTCCCTTCATGGGCTGAATGTGTGACCTGACCTTGAAAGGCAAGCAAGCATGGGGGACTGCTGGGAAGGTCGTGTGGAAGGCAGGCAAGCATGGCAGGGCCGCAGGGAAGGGAGTAGACTGCTAGCTTCTTTCCCCGTGGCTGGACGGCCCCAACATGCTTGCCTGCCTTCTATGTTGACTTTCTGGCGGTCCCTGTGGCCAGGCCTGCTTGCCTGCCTTCGCAAGCTACTCGTGGGGATGCCAGGAAAGTCACGTGGAAGGCAGGCAAGCATATCAGGGCCAGCCATAGGGAAGGGAGTAGGGAAGGCCTTCGCAAGCGGGCCTGGTGACAGGGACTGCTGGGAAGACCATGTGGAAGGCAGGGAAGTATGGCAGGGCCACGGGGAAGGGAGTAGGGGAGGAAGGCTGGGATGATGGGGATGGAAGGAGCAGTTAGCTAGGCTGTGACTCACAGGCTTACCTGGCAGACAGCTCAGGGCCACTCAGTTGAGGCGCAGCGCTTCAGGCAAACAAGCTGCAGAGAGGAGCCAAACAAGTGGGGTGAGCGAGCATCGGGTGGATGGGGCGAGCGGTGAGTGGGCAGGGCGAGCGAGTGACGACTGGATGGGGGGACAGCCAGAAGTTGCTATAGGTTCAGCGACCCAGGCCAAATTTCCCCTAACAGTTCGCATGAACCAATATGAACCAGCTGAATACCACCTCTGGTTTAATAGCAAAATATTAAGTTGAGATTGACAAAAATTCTAAACTTTGCTATTTAACACTGACTACATAACTATTTTTTAAAGTTATTTTGTTAGCAGAGCATAAAAAGGTGCAAACATTAGGCAGAAAAAAAGTAGTAGTTTACCTGTGATACTGAAGAATCAAATCCTCCACCAACATGTTTATCACAATTTTCACATGAAATGTGTCGAGTATTGGTAACAGCACTAAAACAATTGAAGAGTCACACATATAACAAATATAATACAGAACATTTATATAATAATAATTGGAAATAAATTATCTCACCAGCCAGAATTCTTCATAGCTTCAAGTAGCAATTTAGCTTGTGGACCTAGAATAAACATTGGCAAAAAAAACCTCATTTCTAAACAAATCTGTTGTTCAGGAAAAAAAAATGCAGAACTCATCTCTAAATTACCACAGAAAGTGTTTACAATATCATTAAACTTATGAAACATCATACATCCAAAAACCATTTATAGATATCATAATCAAAACACAAAGATGATTGATTGCAAGAAATACTACTGGCAAAATCTTAAGTGTTTACTTAAATATCAAATCTCATTAATTAAAGGGAGTTTAATAATGTTCAAGTGTGCATATGACTTCCACAGCCAAAGAGCATAGGAACTAATGCTCTTGCAAATTGCAAATGAATATTCTGCTTTGATAAAAACTTTGAAAAAAATAATCTTTTAATATAGGACGCCAAGATAGATGGTCCAACACCTAGATTCTACTATAATACCACGATACCAGAGCATCCACTTTTCTGATTGTGACATCCTCCATGCAGGGAAAGAAGGAAAACAACACATTCCAAAGGTGCTCTTTCAAAAGTCAGCTGGATTTTCTTGGGTTTTTCCCCTCCCTTTGAACATGTTTCGTTTCTCATCCAAGAAGCTTCTTCAGAATGTATTGTATTTTATTTTTCTTTATGTGTACTGAGAGCATATGCACCAAAGAGAAATTCCCTGTGTGTCCAATCATACTTGGCCAATAAAGAATTCAATTCTAACTGAAGTCCAGTTGCCTTTTGAAGAAGTACCTTTGGGACAATCATGACCTGGATGATTGAGAATCTCTATAGTCAAGGAAATCAATAGGTCTTTTTTTTGTTTTTTTGTTGGCACGTTTCATTTAATGAGCATGACAATTCAGTTAATGACTGAAAGAGAAGTGAAGATGTAAGCTCATCACAGTCATATGATTTTCCATTTAGTGACCATGACGCTTATTGACTGAGTTGCAGATCCCAATAGTGGTTACTAATCAAGAATTAAATACTCCAATGATATTTTATTTTTGCTCTCTCCTGGGCCAGATCTCCTCTGCATTAACAATGACCACAGTTGGAGAGGAACAAGCATTCTCTTTGTTGTTAGTTGGTAGGTTTAACCTTCTAAGTCACTTCGGGAAGATTTACAATGTGGAAATACAAATACAAATAATATTATACAACTATAATAAATAATATCAAAACCACATACTACAATTCTGCATTATCAACTTCCATTTTTGAACTCTGCAAGATCTCATGGTTGAATTACATACTCTAAAATTTTGGATCTTTCCACCTTTTCCCATTTTTTTCCGCCCCCGTTTTGCCTTTTGAAGAATTCTGTCAAATGAGAAAATGTGTGTAGGTGCATACATATTTCTATAACTGTACAGATATAGTTTCATAGCATTTGGGTGGATCACTATACTGGTGTTACTTTAGATGGGGCAATATATTTTCAAGGTCAGAATTACAATTTACCACGCAGTAAACTTTAAGGAAATATGCTAAGGCTCATTTGTTTGAGGAGAGCGCACACTAAATACCTAGAGCTATTTCTCTGAGGCAGAAGTCGGTACCTCATCCTTTCTCATTAGAAAAATGCATTCTCACGAACAGGGAGCAGAGGGAGGACTTACTGTCTAAGGCAACCTTCAGCATCGACTGACACCTATACTGGGAACCAAACAAGGTGGAGATTATTTTTCCCTTCAACGCGGGCTTCTTCCCCTGGCCAAGAGTTCGCTCGGGAAACCGACTGTAGCCGAAGTCCTCCTCCTGCTCTTCGCCACAGCCGCGACTCTCCGGTTGCGAAGTCTGCTCAGATGTCATCGTTCATACAAGCACGGGCAACGGAGCAAACGGAGACGTCTGTTCACATGGCCTCCCAGGCCACCGTAACCGTCCCTCGAATCCAGGCAAAGGCCATCTTCCGCTGAAACCATAGAGGTTCGCTATGCGTGTTTCCTGCTGCCTGTCTGGGGCGATTCATCGTAGGTAAGCTAAAGTGAGATGGGGTCCATATGAAGCGGGGTAGTGGAAGCGTGGCAGTCATGCGCATTCTGCCTAGGGAGAAGTAAACCACACGACACTCGTGCACCAAAACGCGCGTGCGGAGAGGTGGGCGAGGAGAGCTGTCGACGCTCTTTCTCATTTTCTCTTTCTACCTTCTACTTGGACTATAGAAGTTGGAAGTCTTTTCTGCTAGAGCGGCTTTCACGGCGACGCACCTCCCTTCGCTTGGCGCACTGGGTGTTGTGTAAAAGGAGAGCGAGACGGGCTTCGGAGCAGCAGAAGAGCGAGAGGAGTTTGCAGTCGCAGAGGTTGGGGCCGCTCCGCTACTGTTGCCAGGCAGGCCTGGGAGGAGAAAAGTAAAGAAAGCTCATAGAGGTTGGGTTAATGGCTTGTTTCTTGGGTGCTTATGAAAAACTGGGAACATGGAGCTTTGTTTGCCTTTCCGGCGCAGTTGGAGAAATTAGCTCCTTCCTTCTTTTTGGAGTGTGACGTTTAGCATTCACAGGCCGCACACAGGAGGATTCTTTTGCACTGTGGGAATACTGTAATGCATCAGGGTTGCTTCCCCACTTCGTTCGCTCCCCCTCCCCCGCGGCCCTTCATACCCACCATACATAGATATCTTTTTTTAACGTGTCCTTTAAACAATGGGAAGTCCCGCCAAAATGATGGGCTTTTATGAGGCTACAAAATATGAATATGTACAGAAATAAGGCATGCTTATATCAATCTGACTTGTATATAAAAGTAAGTTGCACCCATGATTTGTTCTAATGATTTCTCATTTGAGTGAAAAATTAAAAAGATTAGTTCTATATCAGTTTTTTAAAAAGTTCAAGAGTGCTTACATGGGCAGAATTCGTGCTTCTGGTTTGATTCCCTTAAGTGGCTGAACTGGAAACCTGATTAGCTATGGTAGTACAGTTGTCAGAGGAACTTTGACTAGGCCCAGTTGGTTGGCAGGACATCACTTTCTAGTACCAGGGTTCTTCATAAAATGCTAAGATATTCGCTTAGAGCAGATTTAATTTATCCAAAAGGGAAATGCAATGTGGTGGCTGTCCTTCAAAGAGGCTTTGAACCTGGATGATTTCAGTGCTTGTGTTATTTTACACCTAGTATTGTAATAATCACAGGTAAGCTGATTTTTCCACAGCAAGTACATGTAATTTGCATAATGCTATGCCAAAAAAGATGTTTATTTTTCTATTTCTTTAAGGTAAAATTTGTTTGTGATTCTTACAGATCTTTCTGTTTTCCAATGCATTCTTTCATCAGATGAGTTCACCAAATAAAGCAATTGAGTTACAGTTGCAAATACGACAAAATGCTGAGGAACTTCAAGATTTTGTGAAAGATTTGGAATCATGGGAGAAGGATATTAAAGAAAAAGATCATGATCTAAGGCATCAGAGTGGCACTGCCGAAAAAGTAAGACACCTTGAAATACAGTCTGTTAACTAGATCATCTAATTACAAATAGAATTACAAATAAATCACCTATATAGTTAACTTAAGGTCAATTATATTGCTTCTGTGCCAGAGACCTAGGAGTAATGGACAGATGGACTTTCTTGCTGTAGGTCTAAATAGAACATCAAAATAAAAATGTATTCCTTTTAAAATGCTTTAGAAATTGCTACAATTCTTCCTCACTGTTCTACAGTGAAGAAAATCAAACAATACTTGGGAGGGTGGAATGGGATATCTTAAATTCAAATGTTTGTCTCCACAAATCTTTTAGCTAGTGTAAACTATTTCAATCTGTCACTGTTAAAATCATGTGAGAAGCAAAACCTTTTCTGTTAGGACAGATTGTTAGTGTTCAACTCGAGGAAGTGGAATTGCCCTTGTTTGGAAGAAATATTTAGGTGCAGTTCCAAGCCGGGAATAAAATGGAGGCTAATTGGAAAGAAAAGTTCTCCTTATTGATGAAGCAGAACCACCAACTCTGTGTGATTCTGGGACTCCTGACAAAATGGAGTTTAGAGTGTGGGTTTTATACCTTCTGGATTCCTATGGGGTCATTTAGAGGTGATGGCTGGCTCTATAGGCAAATGGAGAAATGCAAATTATTGTGTTGCTTATCTGAAGTTTCTGCCTGACCCAGTCTTTCTGAATTGATTACCAAATCTGCATTTCTATAAGCTGGCCTCTTCAATTTCTGCTTGGGGCAGGGAAACCAGCTGGTTTCTTCTTCCCTTAAGATATTTTTCCATTTCTCCTTTAGGGGAAATATTCTATTCTGCCTTTTTAATATCCCCCCAAATATTTCATTCTTCCAAGGGCTGTGTGTGTGTGTTCCCAACCCTGTTAGTTAGAATTAAAATGAATGAGCTGGAAGAGATCTTCGAGGTTTTCTGCTCAAGCAGGAGAACCTATACTATTTCAGATAAGTGACTGTCTAGACTCTTCTTAAAAACATCCAGTGATGGGACTTCTGGGGTGGAGTCAAGCCCGCGCGGAGCAGAAGAACAGGGCTCTGTTCTTTCTGCCCGATCCGTGCCAGGAGGCTTGCAAAGGCAGAGCTGAGTCTCGGAGGGACCAGTGACAGAGAGGAGAAGCTCGGAGGAAAATAGGGAGAGGGGTGATCCCCTGTTATAGTAGGAGAAACCTCTCAAATCTGGCACGGGAGAGACTGGCCTTTATGGCCAGATCTGGAGGTGTGACAGCCCTTTAAATGGAGAAGGAAGTGAGAAGAAGGAAACAGCTGAAAGTATTGGTGGAGTTCGAGGAATTGGAATGAAGTACTGGTGTGACTCTCAGGAAGCATGAACCTATAGCTTGGAGGGTGAATGAGTCTCCAAGGCGGGGAAAAAAGGTGGCACTTTAGCGGTGGGAGCAGAGCCTTGAGAAGACAGAATTAATATTCAGAGAAGGAATGGAGGAAATGTACTGTGGCTTGAGCTTGCTGGAGAATTACCATAGGAAGAAGGAACCCGAGCTGAGATTGTGATTAGACTGGGACTAAACATTGCGAATTGCAGGAAAGGAAAGAACCAACTATAAGAAGCTTCTGCTTGGGAAGAAGACAATGGAGATTTAATCTGGCAGGGGAAGTGAGAGAACTGTGATAATGACTGCTAAATAGATAGAAGGCAATATCCTTGACATTAAGGGAAGAGAAGCTGATGCAACAGTAAGAACAAGGAAAAAGAACTTCTAAGTGTCTGGAAATCTGTGCAATCTAAGTAACCTGATACAATTATATAAAATTCTGTATAAATATTATTTACTGTATAGCTGTTCATTTAAAACTAGACTTGGAACTTTATATAGAATACCTTAAAGACCTTTATATTTTATACTGTCTGACATATATATTCTCATAGATACTTATAGATGATACCCAGTGGACATATGTGTATGTGAAGGCAAACTTATATAGACCTATATAGTATATTTATATATATTTATATAGTACATTTATATATCATAAATATTTTTTATAATGTAATCAATTTAATAATCAAGTAAAAAAACATTGTATATATTTATTTATATTTATATTTTTACAAGTAGACTTAAGGTATTAAACCTGTGATATAAGTATTATCTTATAAGAATTACTCATGGTAAATGCAATATCTATAACTTTTATATTCCTTATAATTAACAATGTTAAAATTAGTATCACAGTTTATGAGTAGTCAGAACTGTTAGACCATCATTAGATTATTATTAGATTATTAATTGTATTGATCAATTGTATAAATAGGGTATTGATTGTATTATAATATAGGGTGTTCTATATTGTGGTCACTAATAATAGTTAGTGAAGCAGGTAGAAGGATTTTGAGGAAGTGAGGTAGAGGCAAAAAAAAAGATAGATAAAGGGGAAAAAACGGGGATATATGGTACTGTGGAAAAACTTTTTAAAAAATATTAAAATGACAAGTACAACCACCACAGTTACCAAAATTGGGGCGGGGGGGACATCCCCATCAGGACCACATTCAGTGGAAAGCATGCTAGGAGGTGAGAAATCAGGCTCCACTATAAATCTACAGACCGTGCAATGAACCCTAATATCAATTCAGGAGACAATGATGAAGATGCAGGAGGTAATGACAAAAAGTCTTGAAGAACTTAAGAGTGATATGGGAAGGTAAAAGGAGAGATACGCAAACTAGATGATAAAATTGGTACAATGCAGGAAAAGATAGCACAAAATAAACAAAAAATAAAATAGTGGAAACGAGAATGAGACAAACTGAAAAGAAATTAGATAAAACAGAAAGTAAAATAACGGTGGTAAACAAAGAAATGGAAGATGCCATTATAAGTTTAGAGATGGAGAGATCAATGTTTTATCTTAGATTCCAAAATATAGTGGAAACTAAGGAGGAAGATCTTCCAGAATTAATGGCCGAACTCCTGGCTGAACTTCTGCAAAAAAAGCAAGCAGGAAGTGGAAAACGACTTGGACGAAGTGTATAGGGTCTACACAAACTATGCACGCAGACACAAACTTCCAAAAGAGATACATGCAAGATTTACAAGAAAAAAGATAAGAGATGAAGTCTACAGCAAAACAAGAGAAGAACCTCTGGTCTATAACGAAAAAGAAATCATAATACTAAAGCAGATACCAAAATGGCTAAGGGAACAGAGAAGAAACTACCATTTCCTATCGACCCAACTGCTCAAATACAGAGTGATGTTTAGATGGCTTATCTGTGAAGGGATGCTAATAACCTGGCAGCGAAAAAAAAATCAGTATTGACTTGCTGGAAAAGGCAAAGGAATTTTATGATCACTACAAATAAGACAAATAATAAGACAAATAAGATAGCATAGAGGAAGCAGAGAATAAGAGACAGGAAGAACAGACGTCAGAGGAAAAACTTACAGAGCAGGATATAAGGGACCGAAGGGAAACAACGACAGGACAAGAACAGAAACCAAGACAAGAACAAGGAAAGGACCAAAACCAACATACAAATAAGATGGAAGACGAAATAAAGATGATATCCTTGAATATCAATGGTATCAACTCACCGGCCGAGCGAAAACAAACATTAACAAGACTCAAAAGTCAGAATATGGATATTATCTGCCTACAGGAGGTTCATATCAAAGAAAAATATGGTAATATTCTAGAATGCCCCAAATTAGAAAAGCTGCATCTGGCATTAGCACAAAATAAGAGAGGGATTGCTGTATACATAAAAGATTGGTTAAATTCGAGAAAAATATTTAGTGATAAAGAAGGTAGATTTTCAATGACGGAAATAAATAAAAAAAATTCTGCTGGTGACAATTTATGCTCCAAATATAAACCCCCAAAAATTCTATAATAAATTACACAAAATAATTGAATCAGATTGAGAAAATGTCTGTATAATAGGAGATTTCAATGTGGCGACAGACAACAAAATAGATTATAGGAATACAAAGAAGAATAAAAAGAAAAGATGACAACTACCAAGTACCTTCTTTGAAATGGTGCAAGAATTAAATTTAAGGGATGCATGGAGACAGATAAATCCAAAGAAAAGACAGTACACCTTCTTTTCCCATCAGCACAATTCGTGGTTGCAAATAGCTATGGCATGGATGAACCCAGAATTGATCAATAACATAGAAGATATGGAGATTTTGCCAAATACATGGGCAGACTACAATCCACTAATGGTAAAATAGAAATGTCAGAAGTAAAAATTAAGATATACACTAAATCAGAAAATTGTAGAAGAAAAATCATATATACAAATGATGGATAAGAAATTAGATATTTTCTTCAAGGAAAACAATAAAGGCCAAGCAACACTACAAAACCTATGGGATACCACAAAAGCCTATGTGCGGGGTATAACAATAGCATATGCAGCAAGGAGAAATAAGGAAAAAAGGAAACAGCAAACATTATTACAGGAGAAGCTTAAAGAGTTAGAGACCGTGTTGCAGAAAGAACCACAAAATACTAAAATCAAAGAAGAGAGAGATTTGGTGAAACAAAATTAATCTAACATTTCAAGAATAAATGATACGTAATATAAAAATGGCGAAACAAAACTATTTCAAAACAGCAAATAAACCTGGTAGATGGCTGGCTCACAAATTGAAGAAAGAAAAAACCAAAAAGCTAATACAGTAACTACAAGACAAACATCGGAATTTGTTCCATAAAACAGAAGAAAAAAAAAGTATAATCCAAAGCTTTTTTCAAACTCTATATAGTCAGGAAAACATCTCAGAAAAAGAACTCCAAAATTATTTGCAAGAGAGAAACCTACCAAGTATTTCAGAGGAGGCAAGAGAAATGCTAAATGAGAAAATAACTAACAGAGATGGAGGCAATAAAAAAAACAAAAACAATAAATCACCAGGACCAGATGAGATTCCTGCAGAGATATATAAAAAATTTCAAGAAACTTTTGAGGAAATCATGAAGTATTAGAACAAGCAAAAATGCCAAGTTCATGGACTGAGGCATTTATAACCTTAATTCCAAAAGAAGAAACAGACAATCAATTGATCCAAAACTATAGGCCAAACTCACTGCTAAATGTTGACTATAAAATATTTATGATGATTATTGTGGAAAGACTTAAAAAAAATATTAAATAAAATTATTCATTCGGGTCAAAACAGATTCCTACCCAAAAGACAATTAAGAAATAATACAAGAATTGTAATGAACGTATTAGAATACTATGAAGCACATCCAGAGAAACAATTAGCATTAGTATTGGTAGACGCGCAAAAAGCTTTTGATAATTTAAATTGGGAGTTTCTTATTACACAATTAGCTATTATGAAATTTGGAGAAAAATTTATTAGAATGATTAAGGCAATATATTCAAACCGGATAGCTAAAATAATGGTGAATGGAGATCTAACAGAAAAAGTCACTATAAATAAAGAGGTCAGACAAGGATGCCCACTATCTCCTCTTCTATTTATCCTCTCATTGGAGGTTTTACTAACATGGATTAGGAAAAAAGAGGAAATAAAAGAGTTAAAAATTTAAAAGAAAGAATACAAAACACAGTCATTCGCGAATGATGTAGTTTTTATAATAGAAGACCCCCTTGAAACAGGGAAAATATTAATTCAAAAAGTAGAGGAATTTGGTAAAGTTGCAGGCTTAAAAATAAATAAAAATAAAACAAAGATAATTACTAAAAATCTTACACAAAGGCAAAATGAGGAATTAAAGAGAGTATTGGAAATGCAAATAGTTAAAAAGGTGAAATATCTTGGAATCTGGGTAACGGCTATATGTTCTACTGTAAAATAAGATAATTATTCAAAATTACTACAACAAATACAAAAGGACTTGGAAAATTGGGCTAAATTACAATTATCATTGATTGAAAGAATTGCGACCATAAAAATGAATATCCTACCAAAAAAAAATTCTATTCCAAACTGTACCAGTAAAATTAGGGAAAAACTTTTTTGTGGAACTAAATAACATAATTTTAAAATTTATTTGGCTGGGGAAAAAAGCTAGGATAAAATTAAAATTACTGCAAGACTCTAGAATCAAAGGAGGATTTGGCCTCCCAGATTGGGAACTTTACTACCAGGCAGCAGTGGTAACATGTCTCAAAGAATGGATAGTACTCCAAAATA
The DNA here is from genome assembly GCF_009769535.1 of Thamnophis elegans. Taxonomy (NCBI): domain Eukaryota; kingdom Metazoa; phylum Chordata; class Lepidosauria; order Squamata; family Natricidae; genus Thamnophis; species Thamnophis elegans. Next base: position 52,795,932 of record NC_045547.1, read on the forward strand.
AAAGAATATTGACAATAGATGGCCATGATTTACAGCTGAGCTGGCATACTTTTATCTGGGAGGGAAAGAGTAAAGTCCATAAATATTTCCAGAGGCATCTGGTAAGAAGTAACTTCTACACAAAAAATCCAAGATAGATATCAACCAGGGAAGCAATTATCTACCCCAATGTAATAGATTTGAACACAATAGTGACATATAAGGAGTTATTGTATGGGCAAGGAAAACTTAAAACAAATCAGGAGTTAAAATTACAGGGAATTGAATTAGTCATGCCGGCCACATGACCACGGAGACATCTTCAGACAGCGCTGGCTCTTCAGCTTTGAAACGGAGATGAGCATTGCCCCCCCTAGAGTCGGGAACAACTAGCACATATGTGTGAGGGGAACCTTTACCTTAATACTTCACGTGATCTTGATGCTATACCAGTTTATTCAAGTTCTATTTTGTATTAAATAATTGGTTTCGGATTTTCTGTTGAAATGTTTTTATGGTTTTCCCCTTAGACAGCCATTTTCTAGTGGCTAATGTTTTGGATCCTTGTCTTATAGATAAAGCTAACATTGATTTTACACTGCTGCATTCCTATTTTGTAAATGGATGTCATATATTAATTGTCAAAAGCTTTCTGAAAGTATACTGCTATATTTTCTGTTATTAGGTTTTACCCCCAATTCGGAATGAAGCTTACAAAAAAAAAAAGAGCAAAGTTAAAACAGTCTCAAAACAAACAAGTGAGGAAAACAAAAAGAACAAGATAAAATCTTATGATTATGAGGCTTGGGCAAAGCTGGATGTGGTATGAGAATATTTTTTATTAAATATGTTTATCAAAATGTTAGGCAAGATTTTGTGACATTTATATACACAACTATAAATTACTAGTTTTTATGTTGTAAATAATGTTGGTAACAGTACTAACGATACCAGTCTTGTGTTGTAGTACTCGCTTAAAACTGGTATCCAAAATTTTAAAAAATGCTTATTTTATAAAAAAAAGTATAGTTGACAATGTTGTGTAGCATGCATTAATTTTGTTGTAATGCTTAAACACTTTAAAGTTGGGGGGTTGATTTTATTTATTTATCTATCGCACATAACCTTAATGCTTTCATGAAAAGACATTATATAAATATGATAATAATATTACATACACATACACTCTTACACTTTTAATGTAAAAAATGCCAGACGTAGGAAGAAGATGATTATTTACACTTCTAGAAATTATGAAGAAATTTGTTTCCTTTATTAGATAGGAGTTTGATGGAATAGTTGGAAATAGTTGGAAAGGCTATGATTCTGCCATTAATAAAAATATTTCTATATAGTATTGGTATTATTATTAAATTTGTATGCTGCCTTTCCCACTATCAAGCGACTTTATAGACCAGTGGTAGTCAACCTGGTCCCTACCACCCATAGTGGGCATTCCAGCTTTCATGGTGGGCGGTAGAGGTTTGCTGTAACCCTGCTTTATAAATTTAATAAAGTAAAGTTACTTTCCTACTTTATAAATCACCATTACTGTGGAACCGGTGGGCGGTTAGAAAATTTTACTACTAACAAGATACAAAAGTGGTCGGTAGGTATAAAAAGGTTGACTACCCCGTTATAGACTTTATATATCTGCAGGGTTCTCTTTATGTATCGTATATTTACTCAGATTGCTTCCTTGCTGCATTATATACTCATTCTTTAAATTTGTTTTGCCTTCATAAGATTTACATTTGTCTTTTCAGGATAAGATACTTGAAGAATTTGATAAGGAAGATACCACTCATGACTCAGTGTCAGATTCTGAGGAAGATGGAATTCGCATTGATACAGAAAAAGCTCTTACTGAGAAAGAAAAGGTTATTTGTCATGTTTTAGTAGACCCACATTTTTTCTTCTAATGCCTCACTTAAGGAACAGGATAAATTAACCTATATAAAAACTTGTATTCTCAAACTCTAGTTGAGAAGGATTTTTTTCTTTATATTATGCCTTTATTATTTGTACAAATAATTCAAGGCATACTCAACTTATCTTCCTCCTATTTTTCAACAACCATGTGAGGTGGATTGGGATAGAGAGAGAATGACTGGCCTGAAGTCACTTACCTGGCTTTCATGGCTAAGGTGGAACTTGAACTCATAGTCTCCTGCTTTCTAGCCTGGTGCCTTAACCACTAGACCAAACTAAGTTTCAAATTTAGTTATATGAATTTTGAAACCAAGTCTGGATTTTAGTAAAACCAAAAATATGTCTTGCTGTTCTTCAGTTTTTCATAAGATTTTTGTTCACATAGTAATTTGATTGCCTATGCATCTTATGATTTTTTCCATAAGATTTAAAAATTGTCAATATGTAGTGTTCTAAATCAAATTACAGAACGCTTTGAAGAAAATTTGTCTTTAGAATATATTACAATGCAATTGTGACCATGATTTAATCTATATATATAAATGCAAAAATACTCATGCAGGAATCACGAAATCTCCAGAACCATAAAGCCTACAAACTTGAAATTTGGCACGTATATTCCTCTTGGCTTCTAGGTATTCAGTAACAAAGGATTTTTCAAAATGATCATCACAGCATTAGTATTTCGTATATTATTATTAACATGCTCTGATGCTAAGGAGTTAGACTTTCTACTCCCCCTCACAACTTGAAAACTTGGATGTGGGCCTGGCCAGCGCGTGACTCATCCAGCCTGCTGGCTGGGAGTTTGGAGAGGAGCCTGAGGGAGAGAAGGGGATAAGATAGGTGGGGCTTCTATGGGGCAAGCCTGAGGGAGAGAAGGGGAGAGGATAGATTAATGGTAACTACTCAATAATTTTCAAGCTGTGTGTCGATTTATCAAGCCCGATCATATACTTTTGTAGCGGAGCATGGGTATTAAGCTAGTACCCCTTTATATATATGTCTTCTTTCTATTTTTCTTCTACCATGGATTTTGTAGATCCTGAAATTTATGTTCTTGAAACTGAAAAAAATCCTTCTTGGATAATTATTAAATGATTGATATGTCTTTATTGCCATCTGATCCACCTGCTAGAACAGAGGTGTCAAACTATTTCATTGAGGGCTGCATCAGGGTTGTGGTTGACCTCAGGGGGCCAGGTGGGGGTATCTGGGGTGGGCGTGGTCAGCTCAACATCATTCATTTCGCAGGCACCTGTGGTGGCCTGGGTGAGGCTGGGAGGATCCATTGTCTCCAGCGGAGAAAGGTGAGACCAGGGAAAGGTGTCAAAACCTTTCTTGGGCCACACAGAGAACGCCTGGATGCAGACTGCCCAGAGCCCTAGGCAGTGGTGCAGACTGCCCAGAGCCCTAGGCAGTGGAGGGCCAGCTTAGCTCTTGAGCTCCCAGGGCACCAGAATCCCAAGGGGGCACCTGGCTGTGCTTACCTCCTTGAGGCTGCTGCTGCTCTGATCACTTTCATTAACAAGGTTGCTCATCGTGTACAGGAGGGCAAAGTGTGTGGATCAGAGGGTGGCCCACTCCCTCTCTCTTCAAGGAGACCCGGCTTTGTAAATAAAGCATCCCAGCTCTAGGATGGGAGACCACCAGGAGAGGAGGGGGAAAGTGGATGGCGAAAGGGCAGCAGGGCTGCTTGTGGCCAAATGCTAAGACAGGACTTACCTCAGACCTTCCCTCCCTTTCATAATCTCCCTCCTTCCTTCTTCTCCTCCTTCCCCTCCTCCTCCTCCTCCTCGTCCCATCCGTCTGTCCCTTCCTTCCCTCCCTCCCTTCTGCATTTCTCAGTAGGTTAAAGAAGGGGTCTGCAACCTTAAACACTCGAAGAGCCATTTGGACACATTTCCTACAGAAAAGAAAACACCAGGAGCCACAAAACCTAAGTGGGCATGGTCAACTCAATGTCACTCCCTCCCACCCAGTCAGATGACCCTCCCTAGCCAAGCCCACCCAGCCAGTCATTAGGGTAGAGACCCAATTATTAAAAAACACCTGGAACCACAAAACCCTTTTGACTTCTCTCCCTTTCTCTTTCTCCCCCTCTCCCCCCTTTCCCTCTATCTGTTTCTCTCCCCCTCTCTGTATCTCTTTCTGTCTCCCCCCTCTCTTGACTCTCTCCTCCTTTTCTCTGTGTCTTTATTTCTTTCTGTCTCTCTCCCCTTCTATCTCCCCCCCTGTGTCTATGTCTGTCTCTCTGTCTCTCTCTTCTATCCACCCTCTCTCTGTATCCCCTCCTCTCTCTGTCTCTCTCGCCAGCTGTGGTTGCAAGAGAAGGAGGGGGAGGGCTGCCCAAAAGGAAGCCTCTGCAGTGGCTCACACTCGTTTCTCAGCCAGCCCGGATTTCCAAAAAGTTGCCAAGAAGAAAGAAAAAGAGTAGCAAACAGCCCCAAAGAGAGAGAGAAGAGACAGAAAGAGATACAGAGATACAGATAGAGAGAGAGATACAGAGATACACACAGAGAGAGACATATACAGAGAGAGAGACAAGAGAGAGAGAGAGATACAGAGAGTGGGGAGACTAGCTGATGGATGAGCGTCATTGGTAAGGGGGCTCTGGCTTTCTCAGAGCCTGATCCCTGGGGTGGGCATGTGAGATTCAGTGGGGCCAGCCACCTTTTCCTGTTGCCCTGAACTTTACTCCTCTAGTGGAGTGGTGCCGCTGCCAGCTTTCTTTGAAAAGTGTCCTTCAGGCGGCGAAAGTCCCCCACGCCCTTGTGACCTCAAGACTGGACTACTGTAATGCACTCTACATGGGGCTGCCCTTGAAGAGTATTTGGAGACTTCAGCTTGTCCAGAATGCAGCCACGCGAGCGATAGTGGGTGCACCTTGGTGCACCCACGTTACACCTATCCTCCGCGAGCTGCACTGGCTGCCTATTGGACTCCGGACACGCTTCAAGGTGCTAGTCATTACTTTTAAAGCCCTACATGGTATCGGACCTGGGTACTTGAGAGACCGCCTCCTGCCAATTTCCTCCCTACAACCGGTCAGATCCCACAGATTAGGCCTCCTCCGAATTCCATCCGTCAGCCAGTGCCGACTGGCAAATCCCCGGGGGAGGGCCTTCTCTGTGGCTGCTCTGGCCCTCTGGAACGATCTCCCCGTGGAGATCCGGACCCTCACCACCCTCCAGGCTTTCCACAAAGCCACCAAGACCTGGTTGTTCCGGCAGGCCTGGGGCTGAAGAATTTCCAGCCCCACTTGAAATGTTGTGACTGCTGTTGTTTTTACTTTGTCTGTCTTTGGTCTTATTTGTATCCCCTCCCCCCTTGGTTGTTAGCCGCCCCAAGTCCCTCGGGAGTGGGGCGGCATACAAATTAAATAAACATTTCAACATTCCAAACATTCAAGTTTTAAAGTCATGGCTGGGCACTGCACGTCTGTCTCCCTTTCCATCGTACTCCTCTTGGATCCCATTCCTAGTCTGCCAGCCCTCGTGTTAACAAAGATGGCATCTGTTGCAGCTGGGTCGCACAAGTATCTTGGGGCGGAGAGCAGGTTTCGTGTCTCCCCAAGTGCCTAAGGCATGCCCAGCACCAACAAGGGCCGGAAGAAGCTCCAGTAAGAGTGAGGCATCAGCTGCTTCTCCATCCCCCACTGTTGCCCTTACTTTCTCAGGCCAAGCAAGGAGTGATTGGGAGACGAAGGGGAGGGACGGCGCCAGCCAGTGGTGGGAATCACCTGACAGGGAGCCACAGCAGAGGGCCCAAAGAGCCGTATGCGGCTCTGGAGCCACAGGTTGCAGACACCCGGGTTAAAGACAAGCCCCTCGTCCCTGTGATCCACTCCTCCCTCCTTGCTGACTAATCTGCCTGAATATTGTGGAAGATTGAATTTGTGCATTACCATCTCCCTCCTTTCTTTTCTTCCTTCCTTCCTGGGTAGGGGGAGAGATTGACAGTGCTGGAGGCAGCCATGCTGCCTGGACCTGTGGCTTTCCCATGCAGTGGCAGGGTTATCCCAGCAAAAGGGAAGCTTCGCAGGTTGGGAGGCCAAGCCAGTGAGCAGGGTATGGAGGCTTATGGCATCCATCTGGGCCAATATGTGGTCAGCCTTAAATCTGACCTGTGCGATCACCCTGGACCCAGCAAGGAGCTTCCGCAATGTCTCTGCCCTGCCCCCTGATTGTGCACACAGGAGGCGAGTGCTGGCATCCTGGGTGAAAGGGAAACCCTCCAAATGCAATCAGCTTGCGGGACAAGATGGTCCCCAGGGACGCCAGGCCCTGTGCGTTCGCTGCCTCCTGTGTGTGTGCCCAGGGAGAAGGGCGGGAGTGGCTCCTCACTAGCTTCAGGACAGCCTCACAGATATAAGGCTGACCACATTGTGGCCCAGATGGACACCACCGGATTAGCGCCCAGTCAGACTGGGCTGGGCCACGGCGCTGCAGGCTGGTCCGCTGTTTCCAAGGCGGCCCCGATGACCAGATCTAACCACTTTGTGGGCCGGATCTGGCCTGCGAGCCTTGTGTTTGACATGTCTGTGCTAGAATAAAGCCTGAAAACTAATATGAATTCTTACATATCTTAATTTTTTAAAAAAGTAAGAATTGGGAGTTGATAGATTGTGAAATAGATTGGCCTTCTTTCTTTTTCAATTTTGTTATCTAGTTCTCTTTATTTTATCTCTACAACAGTCCCAAGAGTTAGGCTACAATGAGAAAGTAATAGACCAATTTTTTTGAGTGTTATTCTCTCTTTTATAAAATATTGTTTTGTTTTTTATTCATTTATTTCAGTCATTCAATTTACACTATTTGGATACTACTAATTAAAGATAAGAATTCTTAAAGAGGTTCAGATGAAATGTCATAAAATTAGATTTATAAGTACAAATTGCCATTTCAATGGCTAAGATGATATGGGAAATATAGCATTTATTTAACAGGAAGATTTCGAAAAGCCCAGAGTATTGTGTTTGAATAGGACTTCCCTGTTATATCAAATTTAAGGATTTCATTTATCTAGCACTTGAATATAATTTTGTTGGTTTCTAAAACTGGGCAAGTATTGTTTCAAAGACATGAGAAAAAGAGAATAAAGGTTTGTACTATATTCATCTTAGTGTTTATCACATTTGTTTTAACAGGGCAATACTTACTTTAAACAAAGAAACTATGATGCTGCAATAGAATGCTACACAAAAGGAATGAATGCAGATCCTTACAATCCAGCATTGCCTACAAACAGGGCATCAGCCTTTTTTCGTTTAAAGAAGTAAGAGTTTGTTTACTTCCATCATATTTCAGTTCAAATATAATTAATTGCAGAGGATACTGAATTTTTTATATATATATTTTATTGGGGTATGTTTACCACATCATTACCCGGCAAAAAAAAATCTTGCTATTGTAATTATATATATGTTTAGATGTTTATTAACATTTGTAGGCCGCCCTTTTCCCTGAGGGGACTCAGGGCGGCTCACATAAAACATATATATATATATATATATATATATATATATATATATATATATATATATATATATATATATATATATATATATATAATAAACCCAAACGAGCTTTTGAGCACATGCGCTAAAATAAACCCTCCCCTGAAAATAAGCCCTCCCTGAAAATATTGCAACACAGCAGCAGCCATGAGATGACCACACTCAACGCCACCTGCACCTCAAAAATAATAAGACCTCCCCAAAAATAAGGCCGAGTGCTTATTTTGGGGGTCAAAAGAAAATAATACATATACACATACATACACAAATATAACAAAAAGCAACACTATTCCTTTTGGAGGGCAGTGCAAAATAAAGCTATCTGAAGATTGCAGAATATACTACAAGCAAAGAAAACAAAACTAATACATTTTTTAAAAAATGCTTCAAGAAGAATTACCTCATTTCTAATTCCTTTTTTATTGCACATCAAATTTCACCTTAACAATGCTCAGGAAAATGCATTTTAAAACTCTCATTTTAGTAGTAAAACAATTGTGTGAAGTGAGGAAGACCAAGTGATAATGATAGGCCCCATGCATTTAATTCTTGCATACATTTTGAACAATTTGTGCTTGCTTTTTGTTGTCATTTAATGTGGGTGCTGGGCAAGAAAACCTTTCTATCAAACAGACAAAATCTGGAGAGTTAGCTCTTGGAACATTGCTAGATAAAAAAGGGAACCAAATTTCAGACAACTTCTTTGTTTTCTGCTATTTTCTAGGTTTCCCCCCCATGCTATTTAGGTTTTGAAAAACAAGGATCTTTTGCTAATCCTGTGTTAATTTTGTCTGTTAATTGATCTTTTTAAATACTTCACAATCTTTAGTATATTACAGGTAGTCCTCAATTTAGGATGTCATTAAATGGCAAAAAAATATGCTCATTTGGGAAAATGGATTCAGATTTAGAACTACAAGGTTTGCTTAACAATTGCCATAAAAATGTTCAAAAAAGTTGGGCCTTGACTTACAATGGCAATGGCTTAGAACCAGAATTCTGGTCCCAGTTGTTGTTGTAAGTTGATGACTACTTATACACTGAAATATTGTCCATAAGAATAGTGTCACTTCTGTAACTGGCATTGCTTTTTGGTAAAGTATTTTTCAAACTAACTTTGAGATTTAGAATTCCACGGGTTATGTAGTGATCAGTATGAGATTGAAATGAAAAGTAGTAATAAATTGGAAATTGGAGCTACAGTTTACCTTTGGGCCACAGACAGCGCTTCAAGCCAATTGAGTCAATTCATCTTGCTGCTAGTCATCTTTCTTTACTTTCACTTGTCCCAGCATTACAGCCTGCCTAGAATATCACTATTTCCAATTTGTAATTCCAATTTTTAAAGTTCAGGGAAGTTTAAATTGGTTATTCATAAATACAGACCATGTGAAATTCACCAAATTTGCTTAGATATACATAGTGGTAAAGAATATGGCCAGAGCAAGACTATAGGGAAAATTAGCCTTTATAGAGCCATAGAGTCACTGATTCTAAATTAATATTTTTGGAACCTTAAAAAGGGTTAATATTTACAGGTTTTTTTTCCTAGCAGGGTATTTTTCCTGGACACACTTAGATATTATGTTACAAATTTAGTCTAACGGTTCATGTAAGCATCCTGTTTTCTATTTAATTACTTAGGAACCTTGTTTTATTTCAAATTGGGTCTATAACCTAGTTCACTATTAAAGGAATTGATTACAAATTAAATTGAAACACCAGTACCATAACGGTGGTTGGCTGGTGTTCTCCTTCTCAAAATTGGACTGCCAATGTGAGAATTTTCCCCCCACAGTCCTTCCAATGTACAGTAGTAGACTGTGTCTTCAACAGACTTGATAGCTTATGAAGTTAAGAATGGAAGCTTTTTTACACTTTTCTCCAATTGTTCATTGATGACTTTGAGAAATAATATGATGAAATAGTCATGACCCGTCAAAACCGCGGTCCACAAAAGCGCGATCAACGAAAGCGCGCATTTGACGTCATCACAGCGCGACGAAAAAAATTAAAAATTGAAATAAAAATTAAATTAAAGCAAGCCGATTCACATAAAGGTTAGGTTTAGGGTTAGGGTTAGGGTTAGGTTAAGGGTTAGGGTTAGGTTTAGAGCGTTAGGGTTACGTTTAGCGTTAGGTTAAGGGTTAGCGTTAGGTTTAGCGTTACGTTAACGGTTAGGTTTAGGGTTAGATTTAGGGTTAGGTTTAGGGTTAGGTTTAGGGTTAGGTTTGGGGGGGGTTAGGGTAAGGTTTTCGCTTTATTTTTACATTTTTCGATCACAACGCGATGTTTTCGTCGCACTGTGATGACGTCAAATGCACGCTTTTGTCGACCACGATTTTGTCATCCGCGGTTTTGTGGTGGAACCAAAATAGTTAGATCATGGATCTAAAAGGTCCAGGTCCAAATTCTTCCCTATGGTAACTTGCTAGATAACTTTGTATGAGATTTCTCAGCCCTCGGTATTCAGAAAAATTAGAGGAAGATATCTTATTGAACTATTGAAAGAAATGTAAGATAAATAGTAGATCAGAATCTATATCTGGGCTTTTCCTTTTATTAATATGTTTTAATGAATAAGTATTTTAATAGCCATACAATATCATTTCAGGTTTTCTGTGGCTGAATCTGATTGCAATTTAGCCCTTGCCTTAAACAAAAATTACATAAAGGCTTATAACAGAAGAGGGGCAGCTCGTTTTGTCTTGGGAAAGTTTAAGGGTGCCAAAGAAGGTACATGTCATGTATTGTATAATGCATTCCTTTTTTTTTTGTTGTGTTATACAAAACCTTTGATTTATATAGTATATTTTTCAAATGATCACTATTACTTTCCATACACTGCTGTTTTTCCAGTTTCAGCATAGAAGAATTTGGCCAATTATTCTTATAGGTTGCTTAAGAGTTTTTCTTGTGTTATGGGAAATTTCTGGTTTTAAAATTTTAAACACTGACATAATATGATTTATCTGACCTTTGTAGGAGATGATATGGGAAATATCTGGTTTAAAAAAATTAAATATAGCATAAAATGATTTATTTGACATTTGTAGAAGATCTTAAGATTTCTATATACGTTATTTTTTAGTTTTATCCCATCTTTAGGTAGACGATAGGTTATGTTAATAAATGGATAACATAAAATGAACTGTGGCCATGTTCAATCAAAATGAAATGAAAACAAGTACATGCAAGTTTCTAATATTGTAGAATATAACTATAACACTCTAGACAAATAGTGTGTATTTCAGGAATGATCTAGTTTATCTAGCTCACAGTTTTTGCAAAGCTTCCATGAACCATGTCATTTTATAGCAGAACCTTATATTTTTCTTTCTTTAAAGAATTGCTTATAAAATTATAGTTTTTGAAAACTCTACCTTTATTTCTTCATACAGATTATGAAAAGGTTTTGGAATTAGATCCAAATAACTTTGAAGCGAAGAATGAACTTTGGAAAATTGAACAGGTGAAGAACATCAATTTAATCAATTTGCTAATGACCATGATTTTGTGTAGCTAAATATTTGAAATATTGTTTATGTTTTTATATTAGGCTCTCTTGTCAAAAGAAAACTGTCAGGCTGAAGAAACAGATACTTTTAGGAAAGTGGAAGTTGCAGAAGATGAACTGAAACAATTGGAGGAGGAACAATTAAAGCAAAAAGCTATGGCAGAAAAAGATTTGGTAAGCAGCAATGCAAGAATAATTTTTATATATTTAAATTGGAATGTTTTTGGTCTAACGAATCATTTCTTGGCCAGTGACAGAATGACCATACTATTCATGGATTACATTCTCATAATTGATTACTACATTAGCCCAGTATTGTTAAACTGATTTTTTTCTGTGCTTGCTTTGCATATCAGTAATTTCAGATGACACATTGCTTACAATTAGCTTATGACATCTCAGTTAAACTTATAATTTCAACAGTAATGCTAATTGTGGTATAAGGCAATGTAGTCCAAAACAGCTGGAGACATTATGTTGCGTACTGCCTGATACCAAGCATACAGAATTCTATATAGTTGTTTAAAAATTTTCCCCATGGTCAACTCTTCCTGCTCTACTCTTGCAAATAAAATTATTGAGAAAAGTGTTATTTTCAGTACATGAATGCATATATTTAGATTACCACATTTCTTTTTCCAAATATGATAGGGTAACAGATATTTCAAAGAAGGTAAATATGAACTAGCAATAGATTGTTACACACGTGGAATAGCAGCAGATGGCACCAATGCACTTCTTCCAGCAAATAGAGCTATGGCCTATCTAAAAGTTCAAAAGTGAGTTGCGTTAATTTACCATTTTTATAAAATTCACTTTAAAATGCATAATGATTTTTATTAAACCAACTGTTCATTTTATTGGTTGTTGGGAATGGCTTACGAGGAGTCCTTGGTGCTCTCTGAGCTTGTTTTTTTTTCTTGCAGACGTTTCATTACCCTAATTAGGTAACATCATCAGTGCTAGTAAGGAGATTTCTCAGACTGCCAGGCTTCTAGAAATTCCCTGGCATTTTTGAACTTGACCTGGTCTAAGATTGTCACATTTTTCCAGTTGATTTTCTCTGACAATCAGCCATCATTAGACACATAAACATTAACATCTATACTTTATACTAAAGCCCAAAAGAGTAAAAAAAGACTCCAGCACTTCTCCACCAGTAATCGGCACTCAGATCAGCATAGAATAACTTCAAGGTTAACTTCAGACCAACAATCAAGTAAGCAGTACCCCAGTCAAGAAACTGCCAAACAGTCCAATCAAGGAATCTCTAAGACCACCCTGACCTACACAGACAGGCAAGTCTCCAGAATATAAACTGACATCAAATAGCACTCCTTACTAGCACTAATGATGTTACTTAGGGCAATGAAATGTCTGCAAGAAAACAAGTAAGTTCAGAGCAACAAGGATCCCCCATTTCAACCCTGAGCTACAAATATTCTTTATTGGTAGAATGGCTTACATTAGTAGTTCTAATCTAGACTAATATTTCTCACATGTATTTTAGCTGTATATAACTCATCAAATTTACATTTTCTTGGTGGAGTTAATTCAGTCACAATTATATATTTATTTGCCTTTTACCTTTATTTTTTATTAATATTTACAAACTACAGTTAGTGAAAATTGAGGTTCTTTGGATCCAAGCAAGATCCTGCAAGGAATTATTGCTGTTAGCTTTAAATAGAGTATCTTACCATTCTAGTTTCTACAAGATTTTTGTTTCTAAATAATAAAAACATATTAGTCCTGCCCTAATTAATTTGTTGAAGTGATTTTACATGCATTCTAGTATATATTTCTCTTTCATACCTCACATAAAATATGAAAACCTTCATTGGAATAGGTGAGAATTACTATATGCTTTAAGAGCCCAAAACTGTATTAAATTATGCTATAATAACTATTTTTTTAAACGAACAACTCTTTATCAATAAGATATGAAGAAGCAGAGGAAGATTGCACTCGAGCTGTGTTATTTGATTCTTCATATTCTAAAGCATTTGCCAGAAGAGGCACAGCTAGAGCTGCCCTTGGAAAACTAAAAGAAGCTATGCAAGGTACGATTGTGTCCCTGTTTAATGTTGTCCTTTTCTCTATCCACTCTTTGAAGGAAGCAGCTCCAATCCAACAATAGCTTTCAGGAATTCAAAATGCTGTGATGTACAGTAGCATAATATTTTAGCTTTTATGAACCAAATTTTCTCTAGTTGCTTTTTAGTAACTTAAGAATTAAAGAACAGATAATGTTACTATTACAAAAATCCTATTGGTTTTAATCAGAGAAATGTTTTGGAAGTTAGTGAAACTGCCAATTGCTTGCCCTTTAGAGATGTAACTGTACCATTGTAAATAAATGTGTATATTGGAAGAAACACACTTACTTGTGTCTTTCATAAAAATGTATTGAAAGCTAAATTATTATTATTACACAATTGTATCACAGCAGCCAGTTGTTTTGCTGGATTTGGCATTGGTTACTAGTCGGGCCCCACCCAGGGGCCTAGGACGTCGTAACGTATTTTCTTAATATGCGTGCAGATCCAAGCAGTGCGGCTTTTTGCATTTGACTGATGGTGATTTTGTCAATTTTTAACTGTTTCAAATGTAATTCCAGTGCTTTTGGAATAGCACCCAGTGTGCCAATTACCACTGGAATTACCACTGCTGGTTTGTGCCATAGTCGTTGATTTTCGATCTTTAAGTCCTGATATTTTGCGATTTTTTCATGTTCCTTCTCGGCGACCCTGCTATCACCTGGTATTGCGATGTCTATGATTGTGACCTTATTTTTCTCAACCAGTGTGATGTCTGGTGTATTATGCGCCAGTATTTTGTCCGTTTGTATATGGAAAACCCAAAAGATCTTGACCATCTGATTTTCGGTGACTTTTTCAGGCTGATGTTCCCACCAGTTTGTTGCTGTTTTAATATTATAATTTTTGCACAAATTCCAATGGATCATTTGTGCTACTGAATTGTGCCACAAAATTTATAATCAGTCTGCACGATTTTTTTACATCAGCTGAGTATGTGATCAACAGTTTCATCAGCTTCTTTGCAAAGTCTGCATTTGGCGGCATCGAAGGATTTTTCGATTTTGGCCTTAATGGCATTTGTGCGGATAGCTTGTTCTTGCGCAGCCAGGATTAGTGACTCTGTTTCTTTCTTTAATGTACCTGTGGTTAACCATAACCAAGTTTGTTCACTGTCCATTTTATCTTTTATTTTTTCCAGAAATTGGCCATGCAGTGCTTTGTTCTGCCAACTTTCCATTCTTGATTTTATCACATGTTTTCTGTATTCTTGTTTTGTCTGTTGGACCTTCAGTAGTTTTTTGTTCTTTACTTCAATTAATAGATGTTCTTGACTTTCTTTTAAGTAATCAGCCAGTGCATGTTTTTCTTCTTCAACTGTTTGCTTCACTTGTAATAATCCTCTGCCACCTGATTTTCGGGGCAGATATAATCTATAAGTATCACCACGTGGATGTAAACTGTAGTGCATTGTCATTAGTTTCCTGGTTTTTCGGTCCAAAATGTCCAAATCAGCTTGTGTCCAGTTAACTATACCAGCTGTGTATCTTATAACTGGTATTGCCCAGGTATTTATGGCCTTGATTGTATTTCCACCATTCAATTTAAATTTCAAAATTTTCCTAACACTGTTGATGTACTCTTGCCTGACAATAGTTTTTACTTCTCCATGCTTGATGTTATCCAACTGCAGAATGCCTAAGTATTTGTAGGCTTCATTTTTGTTGCATTTAATTAGTTGGCCATTGGGCATTTCAAATGTTTTGGAAGTCCTGTTGAAGTTAGTGAAACTGCCAAGTGCTTACCCTTTAGAGATGTAACTGTACCATTGTAAATAAATATGTATATTGGAAGAAACACACTTACTTGTGTCTTTCATAAAAATGTATTGAAAGCTAAATTATTATTATTGTTATTGTTGTTGTTATTGTTGTTGTTGTTGTTGTTGTTGTTGTTATTATTATTATTATTATTATTATTATTATTATTATTTGCCTTTCCTAGATTTCAAAAGTGTCCTGAAGCTGGAACCTGGAAATAAGCAAGCAATGAATGAAATAACAAAGCTTAAAAATGTATGTGTACTTATGCTTGTGTATTTTAATACCATCTTGCAACAGCAATTAATTGCTTTTAATCTGGATATTTTGTGGGTAGTAACCTCTTTAGATTTCCATGGATATTTATTTGACTAATCTTTCCTTTAAGGAGTTAATCGCAAAAGGCTTTTTGTCAGACACTGAATATTTTGGACTACCACAGAATGAATCAGAAATACAAAATCTGGTAAAACCCATTGATAAACCCTTGCATCTGAGATCAGCTGTAAGTAGTATTGGTTTATTTGTTTAAATATAAATATTTTAAATAGAACAAAAATAGTTTAAAATGTGACGTTAAAAGGTGGGAGGAGGGGCTTAAGTATTAATGAGGAAGGATGCAAGAAAGGGTAAATTGTGGGGATGGTTTTTTTGTGTGTAGTATTTCTGTAAGGCTAAGCAATTTGGCATAATAGTTGAAGTTACTCGTTTCTGACTCCAATCCTGTCTCTCTTATGCATTTACCAGTAATCAAATACTTGTATATAATAATGAGGGAATGGTGGGTTTAGTAGATAACAACAGAATTGATAATAAAACTGAATAAATTATCCAGGATTCAATTTCACTTATCCAGTTCAAAGCACGCTCTTTGTTTGTTTGTTTGTTTGATTTATATGCCGCCCTTCTCCCAAGGACGTACAACATAATAAAAAAAAACATATCACAAAAGTTAAAAAAAAATTAGATAGAGTATCCAAAAAATATACCCAATTAAGGTTAGCAATAACATTTAAAATTCGATTAAAATTAACAATAATCAATCATTTATTTTATTTTGTTCAGGCCAGGCCGGCTTGCTGGAAAAGCCAACCAATGCTATTGAATCTAACCCAGAATTTATTTAAGTTAATTGCAAATCCTGGCCAGTTATAATTATAATCAGTTATAATTCTCTTGAGTTTGAAATGAGGATGGCATCATTGAAATCCATAGGTGGGCAAAACATGTATTAGAACTAAACAAAGTTAGTCAAAAGAGCATGAACATTTTTGAATTACCTAGAAGCTCTTCATCAGGTAAGATATTACACAAATGTGTAGAAAGTGAAAAGAAAAATTAAAAATGCACCACAGTATTAAGTCATAAAGTCCACAGTAAAAATACCAATATCAAGTTCTTGGACTCAGTATATTGGGTATTGTTGGTAACAGATTACACTTGGCTGTCAGGAACAAAGCAAATGGGTTGTAGCTGATTTTAAAACCATAGTTGCTAGTCTTCAAATGTTGATAAGTCAGGAATTAATAAAGAATATTTGTTAGGATTGAAATGAGGGGTCCTTGGTGCTCTCTGAGCTTGGTTGTTTTCTTGCAGACATTTAATTACCCAAAATGAACAGCTGCAAGAACATAACCAAGCTCAGAGTGCATCAAGCACCCCTCAATTCAGGAATTGGCCAACACAAAAATGTGGAATTCTAGTTTATTCTCTCCTGCTGTTCTTTATCTCATTCTCCCTTTTCACATTCAAATAATGATAAACTTTCATTTTAATATTATATTCAAGTCACTGAAAAATCAGGCATAAAAAGTATAATTATTTAAAGGAGTGAAATTTCAGTTATTTTCTTCTTTCTACCTTTGTGATAAGATTGATAGATAGGATGCAACATTTCCCTTAGATTATTTCTGTGGAGGAGACAGACAAAATATTCTGTGTTTTCATTAAGATATAGTTATTCTTTAGAAATGTTGCTCATTATATGTAAATGTGTGTTTCTATGTTAATTCATTGCTGGGTTGTTTTTATTTATTTAGAAACCTTTAAGAAGAATAAACATTGAGGAAATCAATAATGATGTGTTATGTGCACATTTGATGCCCACCAGAGAATCTGAGCCTATTCAATCTGTTTTTGATAACCCAAGTGAAACACAGGAATTAATATCTATTAAGAATCAAAGTGAAGATTTCTCTTCATCTGGGACTCCCAAAACAAAGCTGCTGAAAATAGAAGAAATTGGTGATGCTTTGTTGACCGAGTAGGTTTATATTTTTTAGAACAGAATATTATCAATTTTTTTGTTGAAAGGCTTTCTAAAAGAAATATCCTATGCATGAATTTGTGCCAAAAGCACTACTTTTTATAACTCTTTAAAATTAAACATCAGCTTAAGAATCTAGTTCAGCGTTTCAACTGCTTATTTACATATCTACAGTTTTAGCAATAGCACTCAGACTACCGCCTCACAATGCTTTTACAGCCCTGTAAGCAGTTTACAGAGTTAGCCTATTGCCCCCAACGATCTGGGTCCTCAGAAGGATGGAAGGCTGAGTCAACCACATTTAACGTTAAGCTTAATTACATAAGAAAATTTGCATAATTTAATACACAAATGACAATTTAACGTTTTCATTCCTTCAGAGGTTCTAATGCTACTTTTGACATGGTACCATGTACTCTAAACAGGTAATTGTATATATTTCCTAAGGCAAAATATTTAACCATTAACAAAAATTCTCTGCCTTAATATTTTTAGATCCATTACCACAAATACGGTGAAAGAAAAACCATCACTTCAGCCTTGTGCTTTAAAAAAGCAAGCTAAGACAAAAAAATACATTATTTCTTCTGTGTCTGAATTTTCTGTGCCTCCAGTCCCTATGAATTCTTTCCAACTTGAATCAGATTTCCGAAAATTAAAAAGTTACCCCGATCAATTGTATACATATTTGAAGGTAAGATGACTCATTCTTTCTGTGGTCACTAGTTTATTCCAAATTTTTGGCATTTAACAAATTTGATTTCAAAAACCAGTTTGGTTTGGTGGTTAAGGCATCAACTAGAAACTGGGAGTCTGAATCCTGCCTTAGTGACAAAGCCAGCTGGATGACCTTGGGCCAATCACAGTCTCTCAGCCACAGGAAATAAGGAATGGCAAACCACTTCTGAAATCTTGCCAGGAAAGCTGCAGGGATTTGTCAGAGCAGTTTGCAGAAGTCAAAACTGACTTGAAGGGGTTCAGAAAATGATATTATTAAGTATAGCTTAAAGTATACTGGCATCTTTCTTTGAAAAAAAATACATATTCTATTTGATTTATCTTATATTTTTGTATTCTTGAATTACAAAATTACTGGGATTCTACTTTTAGAAAGTAGAATGTTTCATATTGAATGATTTATAACAGAGCAAGTTTATTATACCAGTAAGTAAATGCCAAATTTTAGCTCAGAGGTGGCAGAGATAGTTACAGTGTCAGGGTTCCAAAAAACACACCCAACGAAAGAAAGGCTTGTGTTTCCTCAAAGTTCCACTTTATTAAAAATGTCATGTTGGCACATCTGGGAAAACTTCCAGGTTTTCCCACCCAGTTGAAAGTTCAAGACCCTGCCCCAACACCCACAAGTCTATCACATGGTCCAATCCTTCATTGCCACAAAGACAGATTCCTCCCATCCACATCCGTCCAAGTGCACAGACAAAAGCGATCTTGACTTTCTGAGAAAGAATAATGTTATGGCTACATATCACCCAACTCTGTATAATCCCCCCTCCCATTTTCCACAGTAGAAAGTGTGGCAGGCCTGAAATCCAAAAAGGAAAAGATGGCTTCCAGATGTGATAGGCAGCCTCCCTTCAGAAGACACATGTGTCCTGTAAAGAGAATAATGCAGGGAGTTAACATTACCTAACTAACCACCTCTTCCACTCCCCAGGGGGGGACCCTTTGGCTCATATGGAAATTTTTCATGAAACTGCTTCACTAATCTGTCAGCTTTCACATTCCAACTTTTTACTCACATAGCTTCTGACAAAGGGTACCCCTTCCAATATACTAAATATTGTAATTGACCTCTATATCATGTATAGAGTCTAATATTTTTTTCACTTCGTAATGCGTTACTCCTTGCATTATTACAAACTAGACCCAATCACAGGTTTCACAATGGAAAACAGGGTGTATCTTCCCTAGAATTCTAGGCAGGCTGAGCTGAACTGTAACTGGGTTAATTATTTTGACTACTGGGGAGGAACCTAAAAATTTCAATTCTAATTTCTTGCTAGGCATCCTCAACCGTATTTATTTGGTCGATAGAAAAACTTTATCCCCCAGATGCAAGGGGGGTTGAAGCAAGCAGTGCTTGTCTGCTTGTTTCTTATATTCTTCCAACGCATCTGCCAGGACTTTTTTGGTATTTTCCCACCCCTTTTTGAGAGAGTCCATCCATTCAATCAATGACATTGAGGAGGGAAGCTCTCTGGGCAGCTCAGGCATACGAACAAATTCCATGCCGCTGGTAACTTGGAAAGGAGTTAATCCAGTCCTGCTATGGACAGCGTTGTTGTACGCTACTTTGACAAATGGTAGCAAATCGGACCAGTTGTCCTATTGGTAATCCACATAACAACCGATGTATTGTTCGACCATTGCGTTTGTACATTCTGAAAGCTGAGCTAAGTCCTTGCATAGACCCAATGGACCTCAGGAACTCCCTCCAGAACTTGGCGGTAAACTGGACTCCTCAGTCAGAGATGATTCTCCGGGGTATATCATGCAGGCGATAGATGTGCTTGACAAACATCTTTGCTAGCTTGTTAGCTGAGCAAGCGAAGAAAACAAATCAATGACTGTCCAAATTACTGTGTTCCCACCACTTTCTGGAGCTCAACGATGAAATCCATTGCAATCTCTTCCCAAGGTCGGCTGGGGTTGGCTATCTGTTGCAGGAGCCCAGTGGGCTTGCCCGGTCTTATTTTCATGGCTGCACATG
This sequence comes from Thamnophis elegans, assembly GCF_009769535.1. Lineage (NCBI taxonomy): Eukaryota > Metazoa > Chordata > Lepidosauria > Squamata > Natricidae > Thamnophis > Thamnophis elegans. Next base: position 52,815,734 of record NC_045547.1, read on the forward strand.
TGGCACAACTCTTTACATAGTCCTCCACTTCTGCCTTCATTTTTGGCCACCAGAATTGATGCCTGGCAAGGTGGAGAGTCTTTAGGAATCCAAAGTAGCCTCCTAACTTCACATCATGACTGCGCTGTAACACTTCTAGTGTTAGAGGAACGTATATTGTGGATTCTTTTCAGGCAAGTCCATTTCTCATAGTTAAGACGTCTTTGTAGTCGGTGAGTGTGGCTGTCAGTTTGTCCTGGTTGGGATCACGCGGCTGTTTGTTCTGGCCTCTGGTGCTGACTTGTGCTGCTAGTTGTTTAGGAGGAATGATGGTGTGAATCACCTCTTCCCTCCAGCTGTCAAACTGTGGCTTTCTTGACAAGGCATCTAGTAGGTTCTTTCCTGCAGGGATATACCTCAGTTCGAATTTAAATCTCCTGAACTACAACGCCCAGCGGACTTGTTTTGGAGATTGTTTTCTGGGGATTTTCAGGGCTGACAATAATACCTCAGTTAAATTGATTTTATCAACCTACAAAGCTGTTGTGTTCACATTTGAAACTGAAACTTGAAAATTTTAGAATGAAAATCAGAATAGAGCTGGAATGGACTTTGAAAGTCTTCTAGTCCAGTCCCCTGCTTAAGCATGAAATCCTGTACCATTTCAGACAAGTGGCTGTCCAATCTCTTCTTAAAAATATCCAGTGATGAAGCACTTACAACTTCTGACGGCAAGCTTTTCCACTTTGTCCTCACTATTAGGAAATTTCTCTTTATTTCCAGGTTGCTTTTCTCCTTTATAAGTTTTCACCCATTGTTTCTTGTCCTGCCCTCTGGTGCTTTCAATAATAAATTGACCTCTTCCTCTTTGTGGCAGCCTCTCAAATTCTGGAGTACTGCTATCATGTCCCCCCAGTCCTTCTTTTCTCTAGACTAGCCAAACCCAAATTCTGCAACCATTCTTCATGGTTTAGTCTCAAGCCTTTAATCATCTTGGTTGCTCTTTTTTGCACTTTTTCCAAAGTCTCAACATCTTTTTTATGTGGTGACCAAAACTGGATGCTGTATTCTAGGTGTGGTCTTGTTAAGGCTTTATAAAGTGGTACTAATACTTCATGTGATTTTGATTCTATGCCTCTTTATACAACCAAGATGTGAAGTTTCCAAAAGATTACCTAATTAATTTACGAGCCTTGAGGCAAAGTTCAAAAGAAATCCAGTCATTTATTAGGATCAACATTTTGACATATTCTTCTCCGTGACTGAAACTGATATCTGGTTAATGGTCTTTGCACTTTACCCCAGTGTCTCCCCTCCCCTCCCCTCAGTCTGTGTCATAAATCATATCCACCAACGAGGTGCTGCAGCAGGCTGTGAATTTTGCACCTCACAGGCCGGCTGTAGAAATATGAGATCCAACTCTGGCCGAAGGTATGCGTGGAATTCTCCCTCTAATGTTAACTTGATAATAGTCATGGTAATGCTTTACAAGTTGACATTCGGCTCCCTTCACTTCGTTCCTCCGCCAGGTTTACCTGGATTTTCTGCATGGAATTTTGCTACAAGGCGATCAGCCTGGATATTCCTACTTTTTATCCAAGATGCCACTGATAAGGGGGAGCCCTTCCACTTGATTAAGTATTGGAGTTGTCTCCTGTGCCACCTCAAATCAAGGACTCGTTGAACCTCATAATGGGTTTGGCCCCCTTTGACCACAGGGCCCAGGAGCTCCCAGGTGTCAGAGTGTGTCCAATCACGGGTTTTAAGAGGGTACTATGGAACGCTGGGTGTATCTTCCCCAGCAATCGAGGCAGTTTCAATTGCACTGTGACTGGGTTGATGATCTTTACTATGGGTAATGGTCCCATAAACTTTGGTCCCAGTTTCTTGCTAGGGAGTTTTAATCTCAAATATTTTGTGGAGAGGTAAACTTTCTCTCCCATCTGGAATGTCCGTTGCGGAGCCCGGTGTTTATCTGCCTCTTTCTTATAGGTTTGTGCTGCTTTAGCCAGCATTTTTTTGACATTTTCCCATGTTGCGTTCTCATGTCATTGGCGCGCAGCCCATTGTTGCTACTCGGAACCACTCAGAGAGTCGATTTGGGATGTCATGATATGCGTTACCTGAGCAATTTACTTGTCCTGGCTTGTTCTGAAAAAATGCACCAGCAGCCGCTCTGGTAAAGGGGTAGCCTTCCAATGACCCTCCTAAATTCACAGATGTGCTCTTTGATGGGGTGGCCCCACTGCTTTAGGTTGCTGAGTTCCTCTTCCGCATATGGGTCCTCCTCCGCCACCTCAAATCTGGCCTCTAGCAGTTGCAGGAAATCATCTATGTCTTGCAGTTGGGGGGCTCTCCTCTTGTGAAGGACTGCTAACCATTCCCTTGCTTCTCCCTCTAGCCCCTCTGCGATGGTATTCACCATGGCTCTGGGGGATGGGTAGAGGTGCCCATAGCGTTCTAGGTGGGTATCAGCTGAATCAAGGAATAGAGCTAGCTGATCTGAGTCCTTGTCAAACTTTTCCCTGAATTGGGGTGGGTCATTCAGCACTACTCCTCCAACCTCTTGTTGGCATCTGTATGCTTGTGCCTGATGTGGCTGGCCATCTTCCTCACTTCTAATTCGGAGAGAGGGAGGGGGTTGCCTGCCCTGGGCAACCTGCCTGCTGAGTGGGAGAGGCACTGGTTGCAGTTTCGGGCTCCTTCTCCTTCTATTGGGTGGAGGAGGGGGGCTGCACTCCAGTCTGCGTCTCCTCCATTCAACAGGATCAGATGTCCCTCCCCTCTCTTTTGGGTTGCATGATGGCCCCTCATTATAAAGGGTGGTCCAGTTAAAATCCTCCCTCAGTTGCTCTATTGCACTCCCCAGTGATTCCATCTGGGGCTTTGGGAGCCTGGCTTGTGCCCAGTCCCACATCCAGTCCATCCTTGCCAGCTTGCTCGAGACCCTTCCCTTTATCTGGGAATTGGGGTAAGGGAACTCAACTACAGCTGCCTTAGGGGCTAATTTCCAGCAGTACTCATCCTTTCTTGCTTCTGCCACTGGGAAAGGCATCGCAGCTTGGATGTCTGGAGCTTTGATGTTTGATGTTCTCCTCCAGCTGAAATCAGGCTTTCTTCCGATAATCCGCCTTCTCTCATGGTTGCCTGATTTTTCCTCCAAGCACCCCAAATATCAGGAAGTGATTGGAGAGCCCGGGATTCAGGAAACCCGGAAATCTTGATAGATTTTAAAAGTCAGTTTCAGCTCTCTGTGAAGTTTCCAAAAGATGACTTAATTAATTTACGAGCCTCGAGACAAAGTTCAGAAGAAATCCATTTATTTATTAGGATCAACATTTTGGCATGTTCTTCTGCAGAGCCAAAACTGATATCTGGTTAATGGACTTTGCACTTTACCCCTGTGTCTCCCCTCAATCTGTGTCATAAATCATATCCACCAACAAGATGCTGCAGCAGGCTGTGAACTTTGCACCCCACATGCTGGCTGTAGAAATATGGGATCTGACTCTAGCCGAAGGTATGCATGGAATTCTCCCTCCAATGTCAACTTGATAATAGTCATGGTAACACTTTACAAGTTGACACACGGATTGTATTAGCTTTTTTGGCTGCTGCCATACATTACTGCAGACTCATGTTTAAGTGATCGTCCACAAGGACTCCGTGTTCCCTCTCAGACTTACTGTTTTTGAGCCAGGTTTCACCTACTCTGTACTTGTGTCTTTGGTCCTGCCCAAGTGTAAAACCTTGCTTTTCTCAACATTAAATTTCATTTTGTTGGATAGGGCGCATTGTTCAAGTTTGTCAAGATCATCCTGAACTTGTCTTCTGGGGTGTTGGCTATTCCTGCCAGCTTAGTGTCTTCTGCAAATTTGATGAGTTCCCCTTCCACTCCCTCATCTAAGTCATTTATGAAGCTATTGCGGAGTACTGGGCCTAAGAGTGAACGTTGTAGTACCCCATGCTTACTTCCCTCCATGTAGATGTAGTACCATTAAGGACTACTCATTGAGTACAATTTGACGGCCAGTTACAAATCCATCTGGTGGTGATGTTGTTTATTCCACATTTTTCTAGTTTACCAAGAAGTAGTTTGTGGTCTACTTTGTCAAATGCCTTGCTGAAGTCTAAATATATTATGTCCACAGCATTTTGCTAGTCTATTAATTTAATCACTTTATCAAAGAATGAAATAAGATTGCTTTGGCCTGATCTGTTTTTTAAAAAACCTGTGCTGGCTAGTTGTTAGAACTTTATTTGTTTCTAGATGTTCACATATCTGTTTATTGGTTATTTTTCCCCCAGTATCTTTCTTGGTATTGATGTTAGGTTGGTGTGTAGTATCCTGTGCCTGTTTTATTTTCCTCTTTTTTGAAGATGGGAACCACATCAATAATTATTTTCCAATCCTCTGGTAGTTTCCTGGTGCTCCAAGATTTTTTAAAAATATAACAGTGGTTCTGAGATAACATCTGCCATCTCCTTCATATTTCTGGGATGTAATCCATCAGGTCCTAGTGATTTATATTTCATTAAGATCAGATGGGTGTTCTCTAACTATTTTCTTGTTTATTTTAATTTTTATTTCTAGTCTGTCTTTTACAGTTATGTTTTTGGTAGGTTGGACTATAGTTTCTTTTTGTGTGAAGACTGATGCAAAGAATGAGTTAAGCAGCTCTGCTTTCTTTCTACTGCCTGTTACTTCCTTTGCCATCTTCTCTCTTTAATGGACCAACTGTTTCCTTGACTTTTTTCCTTGTTATTTATATGTTGAAAGAAACTTTTTTTATTATTATCTTTGACTTTTGTTGCAAGTCTTTGTTCATTCCGAGCCTTTGCTTTCCTAACTTCATCTTTTCAGATTTGGACTGCCTGCTGATATTCTGCCTTATTTCCTCTTTCCAGTTTTTTGTACTTACCCTTTTTTGTTTTTCTGTTTATCAGAGAGATCTTTGTGCAACAATGCTGGTTTCTTCTTGGATCTCTTGTTTTTCTTTTTCAGTGGTATTGTTGTAGACTGGGCTTTAATGAACATATATTTCAGTGTTTTCCATGCTCCTTGAGTTGTTTTCCCTTTTAGGATTTTTATCCATGACGTTTTGCTTAGGCTCTCTCTGAGTTTGTGAAAATCAGTTTTTTTAAAGTTTAAGACACTGGTTGGATTATTTTCTATTGCTTGTATTTGCATTTAATTGAATTCCAGTATGATGTGATCACTCGCCCAAATTTCTGACAACTTCAACTCCCTCTATCATTTGTTCTGTGCTAGTAAGAATTAGGTCTAGTATAGTTTTTCCTCTAGTTTCTTCCTCTACCTTTTAGATCACAAAGATGTCAGCCAAGTTGGTTAGGAATCTGTTCGATCTCCCAGTTGATATCAGGGTGGTTAAAGTCTCCCACATGCTACTGTGGTATGTTTCCTTCATACATTTGTTAATTGATTAGCAAAGAGTTCATCTATTTCTTTGGCTTGGCTGGGTGGTCTGTATTAAAATTACTTCAATGGATCTAAGAGATAATTAAGTTTCACACATATATACTCAAAGCAAGCTTCATTTGTTAATGAACTCGGGCTGAGGGAAAGCAAAAAATAAAGCTGAATATTTCAGCTTTAACTAAACTTTAGTTAACTTTAACTTTTTCTTCAAGTAAACCTGGCTGTAATAGAATCTTGAAAACCGATTTGATTTTGATTTGATTTGATTTGATTGCATTTCTATGCCGCCCTATTCCCAGAGGGACTCAGGGCGGCTCACAAACCAAGTAAAGGGGGGGGGATACAAACAGGGGGAAAAAAGACAACGGACAAACAACACAACAATTTTAAAAAAATCAACAGCCACACAATTCGAGCGGGGACGGGAACTCATCAGCCCTAGGCCTGTCGGAACAGCCAGGTTTTAAGGGCTTTGCGGAAAGCCTGGAGGGTGGTGAGGGTCCGAATCTCCACGGGGAGCTCGTTCCAGAGGGCCGGAGCAGCCACAGAGAAGGCCCTCCTCCGGGTGGTAGCCAATCGGCATTGGCCAGTAGATGGAATTCGGAGGAGGCCTAATCTGTGGGATCTAATCGGTCTGGAGGTAATTGGCAGCAGGCGGTCTCTCAAGTACCCAGGTCCAATACCATGAAGGGCTTTATAAGTAATGACTAGCACCTTGAAGCGTATCCGAAGACCTATTCAAATTGTTTTCTGTTCTATCTTATACTAAAGAAAATAAAGGTTATTTTGAATTTATTTCTAACAGTTTTTTTCAATTTATGAACTGTGTAATCTTTTCTTCAAGTCCATCTTCAATGACTTTTGGTATCTTCTTCAAGATTGAAATTAATTCCTTTACATTGAGTATGAATTTGAATCCAGGTATCACATATCCAGTTTATGGACAGATCTTTATTTCACCACCATGTGAACTATGAAATGTGCTTCAGAAAATGGTCAGCATTTTTGTCTGTTAATTGTAGGAGTGAGGTGGGGATAACACTTGTCATTCAAAGGCATTCATTGTGTTTTACTGTGAAAGGTGATTGCCATTATTAATCTTATTGAGAAACAGAGAAGCTCCCAAGATAATTAATAGTAATGTGCTATGATTTGAATACTAATTGTTGCAATAAATTATGTTTGAATTTTATTTTAATAAGCTTTATGTAAGAATGAGAAATCTATTAATAGTAAATATAGGGTCTGATTTATAAATATATTCCTATTATTAGTCTGTTTTTCTTTTGTTCTTCCAAAGCAAATAGATCCTTGCCTTTATCCTAACCTCTTCCAAAAATCATTGGATCCAGAGGTTTTTTGCCAAATCTTGAAAATTCTACAGGATTTTCATACTAAGTAAGTTTAAAGCTATTTTCTCAGATTAATTTACTATTGTATTTTTATTGGATTGTGCCTTTAGCTCGATTACTAGTTTTAATATTTTCTGCTGCATATTTCTTTAGACAAATTTGTTTAATCTGATACTAATAATATGTTAATATTAAATTCATACTATTTGGATAAGAAGCAGGTACAATAAATTATTATATAATTTAGATGTTTTAAAAACCAGGAGTAAGACACCAAAAGTAGTTCTCATGGTTGAAACATTTCAGTGTTACTTACTATTTTTGAATAGAAATTCAGAGGTGATCCATAAGTACAGTTGCCATGGCAATTTTCATACATATCTGACAAAATTGTATCCTAGAAATACTCTGAGCTTCTGAATAAAATGTTAAATTAAAAAATGAAAGCATTCTTTTTTTCCCAGATTTCAATATTTTTGTGCTACATTTTAGAATATTCTGAATTTATAGAAAACTCAAAATTCTACCCAAATATTGTTTCTGGAAGGGATCAGTGACTACCTCTTGAAAGATGTTGTAAAGGTCTTCCATCAATTCTCTGTGCATATTGGAAAATTCAGCAGATACACCCTATGACCTTGATTAATATTAATAATTTAGTCTGCGACTAAAAAGCTGTTTGATTATTTCATCTAATTTGCATGTATTTTGGTGTGCTGAAAACAAATAAATATTGAAAAAACTCCTAGACGTCATGATTTGCCACAACATGCAAAATTGTCTTCAAATTTATCAACTTTTTTAATTTTTGGTATTTTTTTTATAGTATGGGTTTTTAACCAAATTTAAAGTCCAAATTACTATTAAGTAATTCACATAAGTGCACTTAAGATATAAAATGCCAAAAAAACCTTAAAGGGTTTGTCCGAGTTATGTAAAAAAAATATAGCACTGTAAATCTGATGGTCAGCAGATATACATAAGCTAAGGCAAGTTTAAGTCTGTGCTTCTAATGGTAGAAGAGGTTAATCTTCCTGAAGAATCCAGTGGGAGGGAGACACAGGGCAGATAGCAGCATCTCCAGTCAGTGCAGAGGATGTGGCCAGCACTGTGACGTCTCGGTGTACAGACACAGAGCTGCTCTCTCCTGCTTGTGCCACACTGGTGCACGAATCATCATCAGGTCTTGGTTCTAGGCTGTTCACACTTTTTCATCGCAATTCATGTTAGCTCGTCATTCTTCAACTTTCAACTTTCAACAATGTTATGGCTCTGCGAAAGTGTATTAATTCGCCAGACAGTTCCTGTTTCATCGTTGTGAATATACAGTGTTGAAGCAACAGTAGAATATTACACACTTTGTGAAAAAGTATACTTTGCATACTTTGGACTAAAAATTGGAGATCAAAATAATTCGCAATTTAATGGGTTTATATGCCGCCCAATCCCGGAGGACTCCGGGCGGCTTACAAATACGAAATGAAGTAAAATAACACACAGGGGGAGAATACAAACAATACAAACAATTTAAAAAGCACAACATACATTCGGTTAACTGGGAGTTGCACCTGATTTGGAAATCAGCAACCCCAGGCCTGTCGAAACAGCCAGGTCTTAGTGGCTTTTTGGAAGGCCATGAGGGAGGGAAGGGTCCGGATCTCTGCTGGTAGCTCGTTCCACAGAGCCGTAGCAGCTACAGAAAAGGCTCTCCCCCGAGTAGTCGCCAGTCGCATTATCCGGCCGATGGTACCCGAAGAGGCCTAGCCTGTGGGTTCTTATTGGACGTTGGAAGGTGTGTAGCAGGAGACGGTCTCTCAGATATCCAGGTCTAGTGCCATGTAGGGCTATAAAGGTAATCACCAGCACTTTGTACTGCGTCCGGAGATTATAGGGAGCCAGTGCAGCTCGCGGAGGATAGGTATAACGATTCGCTCGCACGGCTGCATTCTGGACAAACTGCAGTCTCCGAACACTCTTCAAGGGCAGCCCCATGTAGAGTGTGTTGCAGTAATCAAGCCTTGAGGTGACAAGGGCATGAGTGACCATTTGAAGTGCCTCCTGGTCCAGATAGGTCGCAACTGGTGCACCAGGCGAACTTGGGCATAGGCTCCCTGGTCCATAGCAGAACAAATGAGTTTCTAAAGGTCAGCTGCGGATCGAGGAGGACACCCAAGTTGCGAGCCCTCATTGAGGGGTGTAAGCTTTCACCCTCCAGGCTGATAGATGGAAAATCCAGACTATCCTTGGGAGGAAACATCAAAAGCCACTCGGTCTTGTCTGGATTGAGTGCCAGCTTGTTTACTCCCATCCAGACCCTAACAGCCTCCAGGCACTGGCACATCACTTCCACTGCTTCGCTGAGTTGGCACGGGGTGGACAGATACAATTGAGTATTGTCCGCGTATTGGTGGTACTTAATCCTGTGCCGGCAAATGATCTGACCCAGCGGCTTCATGTAGATGTTAAATAGGAGGGGGGACAGGACCAAGTCCTGCAGCACCCCATATTTGAGGGGCCTAGGGGTCGACCTCTGCCCTCCCACCAACACCGACTGTGACCTGTCAGAGAGGTAAGAGGAGAACCAACGTAAAACGGTGCCTTTCACTCCCACCTCCCCCAGTCTTCGCAGAGGATACCATGGTCGATGGTATCGAAGGCCGCTGAGAGGTCAAGAAGCACCAGGATAGAGGAAAATCCTCTATCCCTGGCCCGCCAGAGATCATCGGTCAGCACGACCAAAGCAGTTTTGGTGGAATAACCAGGCCTGAAACCCGATTGGAAGGGCTCAAGATAGTCAGCTTCATCCAACGCTCAGTGAACACTCTGATGGGGCGCAGGAGTTCATGGCTTCCATGACAGCCATGGGCTTGACCCAGATAATTCGGGGCCCAACTCACTCTGCGGGTCACACGCTCGACCTCGTATTCCTCTCGGAGCAGTGGACTTGTGACCTTGGTCTGAGGGGTAATGAGATCATACCCCTGTCGTGGTCAGACCACTGCCTACTGAGGCTTGACTTCCGAAGACCAAACCCCCACTGTAGGGAGGAGGAACTGACCAAGTGGTTCCGCCCCAGGCGACTTATGGACCCTTTGAGGTTCCAGACGGAGCTTGGGGTTATTCCTGATACTCTCGCCCACAATCCGGTAGAGACTCTGGTTGCTGCCTGGCATTCGGCAGCATCGGAGACCCTCGACCGGATTGCGCCACTACAGCCCCTCCGAGGCGGCGGATCCTGGAGGCCTTGGTTCACCGAGGAGCTCCGGGAGAGGAAGCGCCGGAGGAGACGCCTAGAGCACCTGTGGAGGTCCGATAAATCCGAATCGAACCAAGCACTCTTAACAACCTGCACCAAGGATTACATCAGGGCACTTAGGGCAGCAAAGAGATCTTATATTGCCACCTTGGTTGCGTCCGCCGAGTCCCGTCCAGCCGCCCTGTTTAGGATAACCCGTTTCCTCTTAAATAAGAGGGATACGGGGGACCCCTTGCAGGGTAGGGCTGAAGACTATGCCCAGTTCTTGGCGGACAAAGTTGCTCGGTTTCGGTCGGATTTGGACTCCACCTTTGCAGAGCCAGCCGAGACACGAGAGGACGATTTGGTAGAACCATCGCTGGGTTGAGTTTCAGGATGTTACCCCCGGGGACGTGGGACAAGGCCATGAGGGCTGTGAGTGCCTCCACCTGTGTACTGGACCCGTGTCCCTCCTGCTGGTTGCTAACAGCAGGGAGTGACACGGGGCTGGATCCAAGCGGTTATTACCGCCATCGCTTCGGGAGGGGCACTTCCCCGCCGCACTTAAAACGGCGGTGGTGAGACCCCTCCTGAAGAAACCATCTTTGGATCCAGCCGTACTTAACAACTACCGTCCAGTCTCCAACCTCCCCTTTATTGGGAAGGTTGTTGAGAAGGTGGTGGCCTACCAGCTCCAGCGGTCCTTGGAGGAAGCCGACTACCTGGACCCCTTCCAGTCCGGCTTCAGACCTGGTTACAGCACAGAAACCGCTTTGGGTCGCATTGACCGATGATCTCTGGAGAGCCAGGGATGGAGGCCACGCCTCCATCTTGGTTCTCCTTGACCTCTCGGCGGCTTTCGATACCATCGACCATGGTATCCTTCTGCGACGACTGCGGGAGGTGGGGGTGGGAGGCACTGTTTTGCAGTGGTTCTCCTACCTCTCGGACAGGTCGCAGTCGGTGTTGGTCGGGGGACAGAGATCGACCATGAGGCCCCTAACATATGGGGTGCCGCAGGGGTCGGTCCTGTCCCCCGTACTATTTAACATCTACATGAAACCGCTGGGCGAGATCATTCGGAGGCACGGGATAAGATACCACCAATATGCGGACGATACGCAGCTGTATCTGTCCGCCCCATGCCAACTCAATGAAGCGGTGGACGTGATGAATCAGGGTCTCGAGGCCGTCAGGGACTGGATGAGGGCTAACAAGCTTGTACTCAACCCAGAAAAGACCGAGTGGCTGTTGTGTTTCCCTCCCAAAAATTTGGTTAGTGTTCCATCGCTCAGGCTGGGGGGCCAAATTTTACACCCCTCAGACAGGGTTCGCAACTTGGGAGTCCTCCTGGATCCACAGCTGACCTTTGATTACCACCTGTCGGCTGTGACCAGGGGGGCATTTGCCCAGGTTCGCCTGGTGCGCCAGTTGCGACCCTACCTGAATCGGGAGGCTCTCACAACAGTCACTCGCACCCTCGTGACCTCTAGGCTGGAATACTGCAATGTGCTCTACATGGGGCTGCCCTTGAAGAGCATCCGGCGGCTTCAGCTAGTCCAGAATGCGGCCGCGCGAGTGATTGTGGGTGCACCTCGGTTCACCCACATAACACCTATCCTCCGCGAGCTGCACTGGCTACCTGTTGATCTCCGTGTGCGCTTCAAGGTGCTTCTTACTACCTACAAAGCCCTTCATGGTAGTGGATCTGCGTACTTGGGAGACCGCCTCCTGCCAATCACCTCCTCTCGACCCATAAGATCTCACAGATTAGGCCTCCTCCGAGTGCCATCTGCCAGCCAGTGCCGGCTGGCAACTACGCGAGGAGAGCCTTTCAGTAGCAGCTCCGACCCTCTGGAACGATCTCCCCGTGGAGATTCGTACTCTCACCACCCTTCAGACCTTCCGCACAGCCCTCAAGATCTGGCTATCCCGCCAGGCCTGGGGGTAAAGACCATAATCCGCCCCCACCCGAATGTTGTATGAATGTTGCTTGATTTTAATTATACATTGTGTTTTTATGTTATTGTATGTCTTCCCCTCCCATACAAGTTGTTAGCCGCCCTGAGTCCCCTCAGGGAAAAGGGCGGCCTATAAATAAACTCAACTACAACTACAACTACAAGGACCGTTGGAGTTGAAAGGCCACCACCTTCTCAACAACCTTCGCAATAGAGGGTAGGTTGGAGACTGGACGATAGTTATTAAGAATAGCTGGATCCAGAGAAGGTTTCTTAAGAAGGGGTCTCACCACCGCATCCTTTAGGGGCTGCGGGAAAGATCCCTCCTGTAGAGAGGTGTTAATAATTCTCTGGAACCAGCCTCGTGTAACCTCCTTGTTGGCAGAAACCAGCCAGGAGGGACATGGGTCCAGTAATCAGGTGGAGGCACTTACCGCTCCCATGGCCTTGTCCACTTCCTCAGGAGTAACAGGTTGGAACTCAATCCAAGAAATCCGATCAAGGCCCACCCCTGGCATCTCAGCAGGAACTGCCCAAGTGGAGTCCAGGTCCGTCCGAATCTGAGCGACTTTGTCCGACAGAAACTGAACAAATTCCTCAGCTGTTCCCTGCAAAGGTTCCTCCGCATCCCTCCCCTTCAGAAGGGAGCGGGTAATCCTAAACAGGGCGGCCGGGTGAGATTCTGCGGATGCAATAAGAGCGGGAAAATGTGCACATTTTGCCGCCCGTATCGCCACGAGATAAGTCCTAATATAGGCTCTTAGCAGTGCTCGGTCAGATTCGGAGTTACTAGCCCTCCAGCATCGCTCTAGGCGTCTCTTTTGGCGCTTCATCTCCCGGAGTTCCTCGGTAAACCAAGGAGCCCTCCTGGATCCACTTCCATGGAGAAGGCCACAAAGGCGCAATCCGGTCAAGAGCCCCAGCCGCCGCTATATTCCAGGCAGCGACCAAGGACTCTGTCGGACTGCGGGCAAGGGAGTCAGGTATATCCCCAAGCTCCGTTTGAAAACCCAAAGGGTCCATCAGGCGCCTGGGGCGGAACCACTTAATCGGCTCCACCTCCCTGCAGTGGGGGAGTGGTTTCCGAAAGTGCAGCCTCAGTAAGAAGTGATCTGACCATGACAGGGGCGAGATCTCAATGCCCTCTAATTTCAGATCACGTCTCCACTGCCCCGAGAGAAACACGAGGTCGAGCATGTGTCCCGCTGTATGAGTTGGGCCCAGAATTACCTGGGTCAAGTCCATGGTTGTCATGGAAGCCATGAACTCCTGCGCCCCATCAGAGCGTTCGCCAAGAGATGGCAGGTTGAAATCCCCCAATACTATAAGTTTGGGGAATTCAACTGCCAGTCCGGCTACTGTCTCCAGGAGCGCAGGCAGTCTGTTGCAACGCAGCTGGGAGGTAGGGAAGATAAAGTTTGGGCGCCTCATAAAGTGTGCAAATGGTGTGTTGAGGACCTCCGAAACTGGTTCAAGAGTAAGAAAAAATCTTTCCGTTATGGGATTCCTATGGTATGGCGAGAACAAAAGAATCATAGTGATGACTGTTACTTTTGTTCATGCGATGTGAAAAATTTTAATTCCAAATGGAAGCATTTCATTTTATACCCCAATCTTCACTCAGCAATTTGTCCCATCCCCCAGGGCACAGATATATCAGTACCCAAGCCCCCTTCTACCTTGGAAGAGATACCTAGCTCTGATGAAGGTGAAGTCATACCTAAACCAGATGACAAATCAAGTTCTGACTTTGAAGATGATACAAAATTGTTTTCTCAGGAGGAGATGAATGATTTGGTAAGAGACTTGAATCTTCCCAAAGATGCCGTTGAGTTACTCGGATCAAGGCTGAAAAGCAGGCATTTATTGTTGCCAGGAGTGTCATCTTCATGGTTCAGACATTGTGAAAAGGAGTTCGTTCCTTACTTCGCCCAGGAAGACAAGTTGGTTTATTGCATCGATGTCAAAGGTCTGATGGGTCAATTTAAAATCCAATATGATTCAGAGCAATGGCGTCTTTTTATAGATTCTTCAAAAAGAAGTCTCAAAGCAGTTTTACTCCACAACGGTTTTTACGCTTCCATACCTGTAGGTCATTCCGTACACTTGAAGGAAACCTACAAGAACTTGGAATTGGTTCTTCGTAAACTTAAATATGAAGACCATGGTTGGCAAGTGTGTGGGGACTTGAAGGTCTTGTGCATGCTGCGCGGGCAAAAAGCTGGGTATACCAAATACCCTTGTTTTCTGTGTCTATGGGACAGTCGAGACCGACAAAATCACTGGACCAAGAAGAGTTGGCAGCCGAGGGTGCTAACAGTCGGTGAAAAAAATGTCCTCCGAGAAACTTTGGTACCTTCCCATAAAGTTCTTCTACCACCTCTCCACATAAAATTGGGATTGATGAAGCAATTTGTAAAATCACTTCCAAGAGATGGAGAATGCTTCAAATACTTGGTCACCCAAGTTTCCATGCCTGTCAGAGGCAAAATTGAAGAAAGGTGTGTTCGTGAGACCAGACATTAGAAGGCTTATAGTTGATCAAGAGTTTGTCAATACCATGATGGATCCTCAAAAAGAAGGATGGATTGCATTTAAAGAAGTCGTACAGAAATTTTAAGGCAATAACAAAGATCCTCACTACAAAAAGATTGTCGGAAGAATGCTGAAAGCATTTCAAGCTTTAGATTGCCTGATGAGTTTGAAAGTGCATTTCCTCCAGTCCCACCTTGACTACTTTCCTGAAAATTTGGGAGCTGTGAATGAGGAACAAGGTGAACGTTTCCACCAAGACATTAAAGAGATGGAAAGGAGATGCCAGGGAAAATGTAGCATTACAATGATGGCAGACTACTGTTGGATGCTTCAGAGACATTCCAGATGCTACCCACAAGCCTAAATGCACCAAGAGGAGCCTCACAAGGAAGAAGAATCGAGTTTAGTGTGTGTAGCTGAGCTCATTTCAGTTCAAAAAAAGGATTTTCATGAAATATTGTAATAAAACTTTAATTTTATAAGTCTATTCCATTATTTTGAGGTATTGCCTTATTTAACATAGTTACCTAAATTGTCAGGAAACGTGATGTCCTATGACAAAATGGAGGTCATTTTCAGATTCAGTGCACCAAAAAAACATAAAGTTTATGTGGAAATAACGAAAACAGCTCTCGAAATTTTTTTTTGCAGACCAAACCTAAATATTCTTTTAATACATGAGGCCAAAAATTAAACCAAGAAAATATTTCTTCTTGAATTTTTACCAGTATCTTTGGGAGAGGGGTGGTTACTTTTTAAGAGAAATTTTAATTTATTTAGTGTTGTTTAGTGACCACTTGACCAGATAGTGGTTACAAATACAACAGAAGCCATATTTGCGGTTTGAAGAAAATCAGACATTCTCTAATTTAAACAATTGCAATTTGGGAAATCCATCAGCTAATAGAAAAGTACAGAAGGTTCATTTGGTTTTCAGGGCGTGACTTTATTTTCAGTTTAGCAACGATTATATATTTGATATATATGCAGCTCTATGTATTATTTTCATATATGCATTTTTCATATTAGTCAATGTTGTGCTTTTTTAATGGCATGAATGAAAATAATGAAAGGTATGAATTAATGTCTTATCTTACAAGGAAAGAAGAGCCTTTACTTATCCTTGAAATTCTGCACAAATTATCAGAATCCAAAAGATTTGATATGGCAGTTATGTTTATGTCAGAGTCAGAGAAAAAAAGTAAGTAAAACACATTACTGGGTCATTATTAAAATCAACTGGCTTGATAGTTTAGAGATTAGTATAAATATTGCCAATATGTCACTATTCCAGATATATTAAAAACATGTATTATAATCTTTTTCCACAGAAACCTTTCTGTCCCTGAAAATATGTGGAAAGTATTTTTTCAGAACAAACTATAAAAAGATTGTTGGGTCGGTGAAATTCATCTCTAGATCGCTTTGAGTATCTTTCTTTCTGTTTAAATTGGAAGATAATAAGAAACAAAGAACCAAAAACGAAGAATGGCCAAGCCATCTTCTGCCTCTTTTTTGTACAATTATATCTGTATAGCAGTGGATTGTATTGTTCATAAAGTCAAGTTTATGGAAATATTACAATTCATTCCAAGTTTAATATGACTCTTAATTCAGACTCTTTGCAACTTATTATTGTTTTTTAAATATATAAATTGAAGGACGATATCATTTACTAAATGCTAAATCTATTTTTAATTTAAACATAATGTAATAACGGATTCTCTTTTGTTATAGCTGTACGTTTTTATTTGATCATTTGGAACAATCTCATTTGGAAGATTCTCCTATTAAACAACTCAAGATAAAATACAGCATTTAATTTAAATACTTTTTATATCTCTATAGCAGATTATATACTGCTTTGGAAGGACAGTTCCATATAGATGATTATGACAGAGAATTTCAAGTTCATTCAGCTTTTTGTTATGAAATTGATTCACCATGTTTTGCTCGATTTTATTTATTTTTTTCATTTTGAACATTCTGTAGAAACAAGATTGATAGTTGCTACAATATTATCAAATTCCATTCTTTATTAGTTGTGTGTTAAAAATTATATATTTTTATTCGTATAAATAAATTCACAAATGTTACATTATTTCAATCTTTTTTTAATTTGCAATACTTGCAGTATTTCTTGGCAGAATTTCAAGCTTAGACAAGTGAAAAATCACTTTTAAAAAACTCTGACATGTAATGTTTCTCTTATTTTTATTATTTAGTCTTGATATCTTTTAAGAACATTTGCTTGCTGTTAAATTTCACTAATTATGATTTGACTAGGTCAGCTTCTTCTTTGGAGACAGAACCACTATCTATACTTGAATGTAATGCTTTAGGTGTATATTCTTTAAACAAGGAATAGATTTTACTTCTGAGTGCCATGATAGGATGAATTACAATAGAGGGAATTACTTTTAAACGTTATAGCTAAATGTGATGTTTATATAGTAAACCAACTTGTGACACATTGGTAATCCTTTCAGGCATATTTCCTCATTATTTATCCCACCTTTGTATACCTCAAGATATCAAACATATCGAACATACCTAATATTCCTTCCTCCTCCTTCACAACAACAACACTGTTCCTACACAATAACAGCCCTTTGTCTACAACAACAACCCTGGGGAGTAAGTTGGCATGAAAGAGAGTGACTGACCCAAAGTCACCCAGCTGTTTTTCATGCTAAGGCATGATTAAAACTCAGTCTCCCTGTCAGACCTGTTCCAATATGATCCCTTAGGAAAGAAAGACTCCATTTGGTTGAAGCGAAAGGTTCTTTTACTAAAAAATGTTGATTGCAGTAAAGTCAGGCTAGATCTGGGTTTCCCACACAAAATATAAGAAAGGTTTCCCCTCATCCCAGTTCATTTTTAGCCAATCGGAACTTGCCGAAGAGTTTTGAGAATGCTGAGATGTTTTGGGATAATCCACACTTTTTCTCAGGGTGTGTGGCTTTGTATACAAACTGGTTCCGAGCTTGACTGATTTTTATCACCTGTCATTCCCCCATCCCTATTTCCCTTCAGGTACACAAACAGCATTATTGTCCATCTATCTTCCCTCCCTCCTTCTAGTCTTTGATGACAGGATGCTTGTGAGATGCCAAACTGAATTTGGCAGACCTGACATTCTGCCCCCCTTGGCAGAGACATTGGTCCTGTAAAGAAAAAAGGGGGAGGGAGAGAAACAGAAATTTTCAAATGAGCAGATATTCAGTAAGGTTTATCTGGGTAATGTTCATGGATTTTTTTAAGCACTCTGGAGGCTTTCATATGTTTAATAATATCAACCCATTCAGTCTCTGAGAGTGGGAAGGCTTTCCATATTATCAAGTACTGGATTCCCCTCCCCGATGCATATGGGAGTCTAAAATGTATTTGACTTCCAAGTGTTGCTCTCCCTCAATCATAATGGGGCCGAGAGGTGGTTGTGTGTGACTCAGGACATAGGGAAGATGTAATCTCTGGTTTCAGTAGGCTGCAATGAAATACCGGGTGTACACGCGTTTTTGGCAAAATTCTATAGTCACTGGGTTAACTGGCTCAAGGTCTATAGTCACTGGGTTAATAATCCTTTTTATGGGGAAAGATCCAATGTATTTCAGCCCCAATTTTTTTTGGACAGTTGTCTAGATTGTAAGAATTTGACTGGATGGATGGATGATGAGGTTTGAGGTTTGAGGTTTATTGGGATTTATATGCCGCCCTTTTCCCTGAGGGGACTCAGGGCGGCTTACAACCACAGGGGAGGGGAAGTGCAAGGTCAAAACAAACAATTAGTGAACAAAAGAAAAATGATAAAACACAACTTTCATTCAGCAATCAAACACTCGGGCGGGTGATTGGAAACCTATTCCCAGGCCTGCTGGGAGAGCCAGATCTTGAGGGCTGCGCGGAAGGTCTGGATCGTGGTGAGGGTGCGGATCTCCATGGGGAGCTCGTTCCATAGGGTCGGGGCAGCAGCAGAGAAGGCTCTCCTCCGTGTGGTCGCCAGTCGGCATTGACCAGCTGATGGAATTCGGAGGAGGCCTAGTCTGTGCGATCTAATTGGTCGGTTTAGGGAGGTAATCGGCAGAAGGCGGTCTCTCAAGTCAACCTTTCTTATATTCGGTTGAGATGATCTCTCCAGTTGGATGAATGTGCGGGATAGAATGAGTAGCTAGAAAAGTCCTGGAAGGACCTGGGCCAAGTCACACAAGACTAAAAATAAAAAGCAGCCAATGCTCTCCACTGAAACCACACTATTTCTCAACAGTATTCCTTAAAAGAACTGCATTCATGGAAGTTTTCTTCAAGTAAATGCATACCAGCACATCCTTAAAGGCACCAGGAAAAATCCCTTCCCTCTCGCCATACATGCCCAAGAAAGCATTCATTACTTCCCAGAACCAGCTACTGTTTGGGGAGTTAGTACTTATGATTATTAATAACATCTATGTGTATATCCATTCCTGAAATATTCATGTTCCTTATAGGAATGACTCAAGTGCACAAAATCCTTTTTTTAATTACAAGAGTTTTGTTCTCAGGTTGTGGGGGAGGCAGAATGATGTTTAATTAAATAGTTTAGTAAACTCAGAATTTTCTAAATCAATTAAAATGATGACTTAGACTTTCTACACATTGTGATGTTACTCAGTGTTAACTTTACAGAATCTACACATTGTGATGTTACTCAGTGTTAACTTTACAGAAAGTTGCTGCTGCTGCTACCTGTAACGTAAGAAAAATAACTGAAATTTTTATAAAACTGAATTTATATGTGTATGTGTGTGTGTGTGTATGTATATGTGTGTGTGTATAACGGATAAGAGCCTGTGGCCTAATGGCTAAGAAGTCTGCCTAGTATGTACATATATATGTTGTATTTGTGCTGATAAATAAATAAAGGGAGACTAGTATAGATCTATTTCAAGCTATTTAGCTCTCATCAGCTAGCCATACCCTTACTGGGATTTGAACCTGGGCTATATTACATACTAGGCAGACTTCTTAGCCATTAGGCCACAGGCTCTTATCCATTATCAGCGAAGCCAGGGTGAAAGGTATCTATTAGATTTCTTTTACAACCCCCGGTATGCCCAAATATGGGAGGAAGATCACTACATCCATTCTCTGTCCTTCGGCTCGTCACAAGAGACCATCCAGGCAGAAACCCAATATTTTTACTGTTGCCTTTTTGTTACATTTTGTTGTATTTGTGCTGATAAATAAATAAATTATTTATCAGCAGTGAGCTAAATAGCTTGAAATAGATCTATACTAGTCTCCCTTTATTTATTTATCAGCATACCCTTTATTTATTTATATATATATATATATCCTGTTCTGCCGTACTGTCTTCTACTGTACAATGCAGTGGAGTTGCCATGGTAATGGCTTCACGGTACTACACAAGGGGGCTCCCTCTGCTAAGAGGGAAAATCCAACATTAGAATTTATGTTTGGTCCAGAGCAGGGGTGAAATGCTCTGTACTTGTTCGCTTCGCTACTGGTTTGCTTCACGCATACATGTGCACCAAACGCGCACTTCATGCACATGCACACTGCAGGAATTAAGGAGCCTTTTCTGAGTCTGCAAAGGTAAGTAGAACAGCAAGGGGGGGAACAGCTTTGCCGCACGATTTAGATTCTCTAGAAAGCAGGATTTCCTACTTTCTAGCGAATATAAATCGTGCGGCACAGCTGATTGTTGCATAGCTGATCATCGGAACTACCGGTTCACCCGAACCGATAGCATTTTTTACTACTGGTTCGGGCAAACAGGCCCAAACCAGTAGCATTTCACCCCTGGTCCGGACATTTTCCCCCTGTAAATAAATGCCCAGGCAATGCTAAGTTATAGGTTACTCTTCAATAAAATGCTTTGTATAATCAAAAACATTATTTAATGGACCCTCTATTAGGATCCCTGTTTGTTTAAAATCTTTTTATTTATGCCTTAGTTGACTGGATAATTCTGGAAATCTACAAATCTTAAAAATTGTCAAGGTTGAGAAACCCTGTCTTAGACTTTCATTTTCAAAGTAACTGCATATTTTCTATTTTCTCATTAGTCAACTATCCAATTAATTTCTATTTCTCAGCAAAATTCAAGCTAGATATGCTAAAAGAAATGACACTGTCTACCATATTTTTTCTGAGAGTTGATAATAAAATGTAAGCAATAAAAGTACTTTATTAGAATAATATATAATCTATGTGTATGTATTATATATAACAAAAAATATAAAAATCTTAAAAGAACAACCTCAGTAACAAGATCCTAAGAAGGTAATCATGCCATCCAATTCAGAAGAAAATATTTGTGGTTCCTCTGAAGAGAAGACAGGTTCCAGAAACAGGAAGCATGTAAGATACTGTCTTTTTTCTGTATAATTTTTCTTTAAGACATTCTTTTAACTAAGAACTATTGTTTTTTTTGTCTAAGATTATGCGATTAATTGTTTTTGGTTTTACCTTGCCTGTCTATTCATGCTTCCAAATTCCACAACTGTTGCCTAGAATTTACTGAGGCAAAGCACCATATTAACTTTTCAGTTCCATTACAGAAGTATAGAATTGACAGATGAGACTCAGCTCTTCTAGCAGATAGTTTTGTATGTTTTTTAGCTCAGTGTTTCCCATTTTCAGTATGTATTTTTCTAAAATTATGTTTTATATTTTATTTCACCTCCTGATTCTGAATCTATAAAATAAATTGAAATGTATGAGGCTTACTGATGTGAATTAATTAAACTTAAGAATAGTAATATGTTTGCAAATGAGCAAAGGAACCATCTATTTTTCTTAATCAGGCTCAATTATCCTGAAGTTCCTAAAGAGTTGAATAGCTAGGGAAGTGACTAAAATATTCTGGTTTGATTGTAGTTGTAAAACCTTCTTGGTAGGAGTTAACGTAACATATTCTTTAATAGTGTGATCCTATTTTTGAATTATGCCCACTGTATTGGAATAGATTCATCTCCCAATTATGCCTGCCAAAGAACATAATGTTAAGCCAGAGAAACATTGCTATGGCCACAGAATAATATGTATTTCCCCGCATTCTGTCAGCTTTGACCTTTAAAAAGGTCACTTCCTAAATATTTCAGAAAGAGAAAATGAAATTGTGATTTATTAACTGAAAGCAGGAGAGGCAGCATATAATTTTTATGAGCAAATAGGAAATTTAGCTGGACAAGATCAGTAACGTAACTAGAAATTTTACATTTGATTTCTGGAAAATGTTTAACTATGGTACTGTACATATATTTGAAGGATCATTTTGCTTCAATAAAAGACTTGAGCACAGTAGCTTTTCGTAATATCATTTCAAAGAATTGCAGAGCACAGTAGCTTCAGTACTCTATCGAAGCAAAATAGACAATGTAAACAGACTTGGTAGGCTTAGAATTGTCTCTTCTTCCCCATCTTCCTTCCCACTTTCTTTCAAGCAGCAAGTCACAGGTGTAATCTGGAAAGGAAACACTGCTGAACCATTGAAAAGTGCAGGTGGTGGCTATTCACCCTCTTTCTGCTTCTCCCGGGTCTTTGATTGGGTGTTTCTTCTAGAGCAGAAGCAAAGAGCCTCTTCCACTCAAGATTTCTCTCTGTCTTCTAATATTTTTCCAGAGCAGAAGAAAAAAGACTTTTCCTGTGAAGACTTATCCATGGCTTTATTCTAATTTTCCCTTGAAATAAAAGAAAACCCTTTCTAGTGAAGTCTTATCTGTGTTTATTTTGATTTTCCTCTGGACTGGAGCAAAATCATCTGTTGGCAGGCCTTATGTAACAATCCCACACTTATTTTATTCCATGCATAGCCCACCCACTATTTAATTTACTACTTCTGCCTGTGTCTCTTTCCCAAACTTCCCACTTGTCTCTGTCTCTCTGTGTCCTCTGTCTCTGTCTGTCTGTCTGTCTGTCTCTCTCTCTCTCTCTCTCACACACACACACACACACACACCCCAATCCATGGAAAAATTGTCTTCCATGAAACCAGTCCCTGGTGCCAAAAAGGTTGGGGACCTCTGAATTAGATCATGCAGGGTCCCTACAGGAGAGCCCTTTTAAGGATTATGTATTTATAGAAAAGCAACTAACTTATCTCTGTTCATAAATGCTAAAGCAATTGTACATAAAAAGTAGAGGAGCTTTGATGAAACTATCACAACCACCATTTTGATAGTTTTGCTGTAGTGTTGTCTGTGGATGCCCCTACTAAATGCAAGCATGGGATAGCAATAGCAGTAGCAATAGCAGTAGACTTATATACCGCTTCATAGGCCTTTCAGGCCTCTCTAAGCGGTTTACAGAGAGTCAGCATATTGCCCCCAACAATCTGGGTCCTCATTTTACCCACCTCGGAAGGATGGAAGGCTGAGTCAACCTTGAGCCGGTGAGATTTGAACCGCTGACCTGCTGATCTAGCAGTAGCCTGCAGTGCTGCATTTAACCACTGCGCCACCTTGCGCCTGGTTTGTTTTCAGTCTTTTAAGTGGCTACAAACTACTAGCAGAAGTCACATTTGATCACAAGGCGAAGAGGCAATAGAGACATTTTCCCTTTTATATTTGAGCATCCAAGAATCAACAGGAAAGAGGAAAGAAAAAGAAGGAAAGAGGGGAAGAGAGCAAGGAAGGAAAAAGGGGAAGTAAGAAGAAAGAAAGGAGATGGAAGAGGGAGGAAAAAGGAAGAAAGGAAGGAAAGTCATTGTGCCCCCCCCCCAGACCCGCCTAGGCTACTACAGGCATGTTGCAACATCGCAACGTGAATGATGTTGAACTGGCCATTTCCACTATGGCCCCATCCACCATAGCCTTGCCCTTTCTGTCCCCCCCCCTCGAGTTCCACAACAACCCTGATGTGGCCTTCAATGAAATTGAGTTTGACACCCTGGCCTAGAAATAACATCAAGAATCTTTGTGCAAAGATTGATGGCACAATAGAAGACACAGTTGCAGGTCAATGGTAAGAGACTGGGAAAGGTTAATATCAAGAGATGAATATTTCAAGGAAATTCACTATCACCACCTTTTCTTTTTTTATACAATTTATACAATTTTTTAATTTAAACAAATCATACATCATTAATCAAACAGTGTATCATCTGAGTACAGTTTTGTGTCATCATATTTCAATTCAGCTTCTCCCCTATAAATCTGCTTCCCTTCCCAGTTTGTTTACTTCTATATCTCTTTGTCTATATTTATTTTCTATCCAGTGATAAAAAACTCCCCCAAATATTGTAATACTCCAATTCTTCCTTCCCCTTAATTGCCAATGTTAATCTATTCATTTCCGCACAGTCTAATATTTTTTTGATTACCTCTCCCTCTGAAGAGATTTTTTCCATCTTCCAGTTTTATGCAAATACAATTCTAGCTGCAGTTATTACATGAATAATCAAGTATGCATTCTCTTTACTATATTTCTCTGGTAAAATAGCCAAGAAGAAAAAGGCCAATTCCTTTTCCATATGTTGTTGAAACTCTTTTTCATTAAATATTGTTTGATTTAATGTCCATCTTGGTCTTTTATTCCGTCTCTTCCAAACCATTGTAATTGGGTTATGGTCAGCCCTTGTATTTGCTTCGATTTTTTAATCTTGGATATTTGCTAATATATCTGTTGTCATCCGCATCATATCTATTCTGGACCATGACATATGTCTGTCTGAGTAAAATGTGTATCTGTTTTCCTTCGAATATCTTCCTCTCCAAGCATCTTGAAGGCTTAATTCCTCAACCATTATAAAAATAAAAATAAAAACCTTTTGGAAGGGTTTTCCTAGGTTTCTTATTTTTCTTTGTGGTTTTATAGTCCAGATCTGCATCTGTTATTGCATTGAAATCACCAATCATATATATAGTCCATACTCAAACTCTATTATTTTCCTGTGTAATCTTCTATAAAAGTTTTCCTGGTTGTTATTTGGTGCATATATTGCCACCAAAAGGATTTGTTTATTGTTCAATATTACTTCCACCATTCAGATCCTTCATCATCAGCAAAAATTTGTTTAGATTCTATTGTGTTTTTGATATATAATGCTAAGCCTTTTTTACTATTGTGTGTCAATGCAGTATGTAATTCTCCCAATTTTGAATGTTCCAACAATTTTTTGTGTTGTTTTTGAATGTGCACTTCTTGTAGACATATTATGTCTATTTTTACTTTGTCCAATATAGAAAATGTTCTTTTTCTTTTTATTGCTGAATTTAATCCATTTATATTTATCTATATGACTTTTATTTCTACTTCCATGGTTTATTTAATAGGTTTTGCTGACCTGGTCATTCTTGGGTCTCTTTAATCTTTAGCCTCCTTTGCTCTTGCCCAATCTATTATTGCTCTTTCCTCTTGTTCTTTTAGCTTTTCTCTTGTTTGTTTATCTTCCATAGATTCCTCTTGATTTCTAATCTCTCTTTCCTCCCTCGATCTCTTGCAATCCCAAGTATTGGTCATAGAATAATTGCACTTTCTCTACTGAATCCAGTCTATGTCTTTGTTCTTGCCAGTTCACCAATATTCCTTCCAGTATTAACCATCCAAAGTCCACTCCTTTTTTAATCAGGCATTTTGTCAAGAATTGATACTATTTATTCAAATCTCTGACTCTTCTTGGAAACTGTTTTAATACCATTCTTTCTCCCTTTGTATTTTATTGGATTATTTCTTATTCTCTGCAGAATCTCTGTTCTTATTGCTTTCTTGGTAAATCTTACATGTACCTCTCTGGGTAAATTATTTCTCATTGTATATCTGGTGTGTACGCTAAATATTTTATCAAGCTCACGTAAAATCTTTTCTCTAGGTTCTTCCATTGCTTCCGCTAACCACTCTGCTATTATCTCAGCTAAGTTTTCCCCTTTCTCTTCTATATTTTGAAATCTAAGATAATAATTTGCTCTATCCATTTCTAATGCAATAATTGTTTTTTCCTGTGTTTCCCGATTTCTACCTGTTGTCTTTATTCTAAAATCTTCATTTCATTTCATTTCATTTCATTTATTTGTATGCCGCCCTTTTCCCTGGGGGGACTCAGGGCGGCTCACAATTCAAAAAGGGAGGGGGGGGAAAGACAAACAGTATTCCAATATGGAAACAATACAACATATTAAAAGAGAGCACAACAGTCACACAATTCGGGTGGGGTTGGAATCTTAACCCCAGGCCAGCCGGGACAGCCAGATCTTCAAAGCGGCGCAGAAGGATTGGAGGGTGGTGAGGGTCCGAATCTCCACGGGGAGTTCGTTCCAGAGGGTCGGAGCAGCCACCGAGAAGGCTCTCCTCCGGGTAGTTGCCAGTTTGCACTGGCTAGTAGATGGAATTCGGAGGAGGCCTAATCGATGCGATCGTATCGGTCTAGTGGAGGTAATTGGCAGTAGGCGGTCTCTCAAATACCCAGGCCCACTACCATGAAGGGCTTTATAGGTGATAAGTAGCACCTTGAAGCGCACCCGGAGATCGACTCTTCCGCTCTTTTCTTTGTTGACTCTGCCTTTCCTTCCACCTTTTGTATTCTTTGTTCACTTTTTTCCATCATCCCTTTAACATCTTTTAGCTCCTCTTCCACTTTCCCCATTCTCTCGCCCAGATTGCCTATCTTTTCTTTCAAGTCTTCATGTAACGCTTGTATCATCTTTTTAAACTCTTGTTGCATAGTATTAATTTTCTCTTGGAGTGCCATGTTATCCAATGTTCTCTGTGTCACTGGGCTAGCTGTCACAGCAGATACAATACAATAGCAGAATTGGAAGGGACCTTAGGGGTCTTCTAGTCCAACCCCCTGCCTAGGCAGGAAACCCTATACCGTTCCAGACAAATGTCTATCCAACATCTTAAAGACTTCCAGTGTTGGGGCATTCACAACTTCTGGAGGCAAGCTGTTCCACTGATTAATTTTTTTAACTGTCAGGAAATTTCTCCTCAATTCTAAGTTGCTTCTCTCCTTGATTAGTTTCCACCCATTGCTTCTTGTTCTACCCTCAGGTGCCTTGGAGAATAGTTTTACTCGCTCTTCTTTGTGGTAACCCCTGAGATATTTGAACACTGCTATCATGTCTCCCCTAATCCTTCTTTTCATTAAACTAGACATACCCAGTTCCTGCAACGGTTCTTCATATGTTTTAGCTTCCAGTCCCTTAATCATCTTTGTTGCTCTTCTCTGCACTCTTTCTAGAGTCTCCACATCTTTTCTACATTGTGGCGACCAAAATTGAATGCAGTATTCCAAGTGTGGCATTACCAAGGCATTATAAAGTGGTATTAACACTTCACGTGATCTTGATTCTATCCCTCTGTTTATGTAGCCTAGAACTGTGTTGGCTTTTTTGGCAGCTGCTGGACACTGCTGGCTCATATTTAAATGGTTGTCCACTAGGATTCCAAGATCCCTCCCACAGTTACTACTATTGAGAAAGATATCACCTATACTGCACCTGTGCATTTTGTTTTTCTTGCCTAAATGTAGAACCTTACTCTTGTCAAAAGATGTGTGTGTTGCTTTTTTTCAATCTTGTGTTGTCCTGATATTATATTGCACTTTATAATCCACTCAATTTATATTTGTAATCCAAATATTTAATCTTCCCCATTGGGAGGACAATATCAAAAATCAAACAACAAGAAAAAGAGAATCCCTGCAAAAAGGAAAAATAAAAAAATAGAAAAATAAAAATGTAACAAAAAAAATCCAAATGCAATATTCATCTTTTTCAGGTTCTTCTCACCTTCATCCATTACTAATTACATGACAAAAATGTAGAGAGAAAAAGGAGAACACACCCCTCAAATAATCCAAGAGGAACAGCCAAAAAAAATTCAAAAAGAAGAAACTTCTATCTCAGAAAAGAGAGTGGAGAAGAAGGGGGAAAAAAACCAAAAATCCAAGAATCATACACTTTATAAATCCAGTCTGTCTCCATTTTACCCCAGTACAAAGGAGACAACAAAAAAAGAACAGGTGATAGAAGGGGAAATATCCCCACCACCTTAAAACAAGTAGAAATCAAAAAATATCTCTGATCTTTCTTGTTATTTCTTCTTTTATGAGCTTCAAAGAGTTCATTGTTCCAGCTGGTCATAAAAACAAGTCTCTCAGTATGTTAGACCAAACACCTTTACCAGTTCAGCCAGCTTTGTCAAGGTCAATTACTTTTATTTATTTAATTCAGATTATTCATTAAATTCATTGTCAATCTCACTTGCTCCTCTAAATGGCACTGTAATTAGCTCTCAAATGGGAACGAAAAACCACATTATAAAAATAGTTCATTTAATCACCTTATCTTCTTAATTGCATTTAATTTAATTTTGCAGAAATAGTAATTTAAAAATAATAATCAGGCTTCCAGTCTTGTCCTTTTATTTCCAAATCAAATTTTCTTTTAACTTTTTTCTTCTTCTGCAGGGCCCACCCGCTTTTTTTGCCACTGTACTACCGGAGGTGGGGCGGCATACACCCACCCACTCCCACCTCCTCTCTTTATGCAGTTTTCTCCTCTTTAATTTAATCCAAGGAGATTAGAAAAGAAATGTATTTTTTTCCGTTTTAAAATAATGCAAAGCTCCCAGATGATTCACACTTTCTTTGTTTCAGCTCTTCCATTGTGGGCGCCCCAGCTTCTTAATGGCTCACAATGGCCATTCTCCCAGTTGTCGAGTTGGGAGACTTCTTCCAGTTACACCAGGGATTTTGCAATTTCCCGAGCTCACCATTCTGTGCCTCACTCCTTCACCATCCCTACAGAATGGTTCCGGTCAAAAGAAACCCCCTGACAGCTGTGATATCAACGATCCCTCAGGAGCCCCTAAGGAAAGTGTTGTCCCACCGCTATGCTGGCCACGCCCCCCCATCATTCAACCTTTTTCTGTGTCAGCAATACATAATAACTGAGGCCATGGCTATCAAACATAAAAAGACATCTGCCAGACAATCCCACCTCCTTTATATGGACTATCTGAGGCCATATGGAAAAACTCCATCTGAAATAGAACTGTTGTTCAACATTGTCCATATATGTAGCCAAGATATTGCAATGGAGTTTGGATTGGATAAATGTACTACACTATCAAACAAGGAAAAATAATTAAAAAGTGAAGACATCAAGATGCCCCATGAAAATAACATTAAGAATCTGGATATAAATGACTACTACAAATACCTGGGTACCTTCAAGCTGACAACCTCAAGCACACTGAAGTCAAGACATTGAGTCTTCATTGAGTAGCTCTTGGGCTATATCAAAGTGCAAAGTTCCAGAAACAAATTATTACTAAAATTTGATAAAAGCAATATAAAATGGAATTTGATAAAATACAATTTAAAATGGAATTGGAATAAAATACAGTCCAAAATGAAATTGGAATAGAATGCAATAATTTAAGATATAGATAAAATGTGATATAATTATATTTCTGTGTGATCCCTGTAATTTACCCCAATCAGTCCCACATATGCAGATCTCGACCGAACCATTTTGTTTAAGTACTGTGCTGTGTTAAATGTTAAAGGTAAGTTGTTTTTATATGGGGATTCCAATGGGTCATTCTTTTGATATATAGACCAAGATAAATTTGAAATTTTTGAAATTTAATAAAATTTGTATGCCGCCCACTCCCTTGGGACTCTGGGCTGCTTACAGACAAGATAAAAAGCATTTAAAAAATTAGAGGTAAAAATACAGTTGTTAAAATTACACACCATCCATTCTGTCTAAGTGGGGCTGGACATTGATCAACAGCCCCAGGCCTGCCGGAACAAATCTTGGTGGCTTTTCGGAAGGCCGGGAGAGTGGTAAGGGATCTCTATGGTAGATCGTTCCACAGGGCTGGCACAGCTACAGAGAAGGCCCTCCCCGGGGGGCCGCCAGCCGGCATTGTCCGGTCGACGGCACCCAGAAGAGGCCCAACCTGTGAGATCTTGTTGGTCGTTGGGAGGTATGTGGCAGGAGGCAGTCTCTCAGGTAGCCAGGTCCTAAACCATGTAGGGCTTTAAAAGTAATGACTAGCACCTTGAAGCACGTTCGGAGACCAATAGGGAGCCAGTGCAGCTTGCGAAGGATGGGTGTAAGATGGGTGTATCTAGGTACACCCAGTATCGCTCGTGCGGTTGCATTCTGCACCAACTGCAGTCTTCGAACACTCTTCAGGGGCAGCCCCATGTAGAGCACGTTACAGTAATCCAGCCTTGAGGTGACGAGGGCATGAGTGACCATTTGAAGAGCCTCCCAGTTCAGGTAGGGCCGCAACTGGTGCACCAGGCGAACCTGGGCAAAAGCCCCCCTGGTCACAGCTGACAGATGGTGTTCTAACATCAGCTGCGGGTCCAGGAGGACACCCAAATTGCGGGCCCTCTCTGAGGGGTGTATGATTTCACCCCCCAGGCTAAGAGGTGGGATGTCTGGACTATCCTTGGGAGGTAACATCAATAGCCACTCGGTCTTGTCTGGATTGAGTGCAAGCTTGTTCGCTCCCATCCAGACCCTGACAGCCTCCAGACACTGGCACATCATTTCCACTGCTTCGCTGAGTTGGCACGGGGCAGACAGATACAGTTGAGTATCGTCCGCATATTGATGATATTTGATCCTGTGCCAGCATATGATCTCACCCAGCGGCTTCATGTAGATATTAAATAGGAGGGGGGACAGGACTGAACCCTGCGGCATCCCATATTTGAGCGGCCTAGGGGTCGATCTCTGTCCTCCAACCAACACTGACTGCAACCTGCCCGAGAGGTAGGAGGAGAACCACCATAAGACAGTGCCTCCCACTCCCACCTTCCGTAACCGTCACAGAAGGATACCATGGTCGATGGTATCAAAGGCCGCTGAGAGGTCAAGAAGCACTAGGATAGAGGAATGTCCTCTATCCGTGGCCCACCAGAGATCATTGATCAGCGTGACCAAATCAGTTTCGCTGCCGTAACCAGGCCTGAAACCCGACTGAAAGGGATCCAGATAATCTGCTTCATCCAAGGTCCGTCGAAGTTGAAAGGCCACCACTTTCTCAACAACCTTCCCTACGAACGGGAGGTTGGAGACTGGGCGATAGTTGTTTAAGATGGCTGGATCCAGGGAAGGTTTCTTAAGGAGATGTCTCGCAACCGCATCCTTTAGAGGGTGCGGGAAGGATCCCTCCCAGAGAGAGGTGTTAACAATCCTCTGGAGCCAGCCACGTGTCACCTCCCTGCTGGTCGAGACCAGCCAGGAGGGACATGGGTCCAGTAAACAGGTGGAGGCACTCACTGCTCCCATGGCCTTGTCCACTTCCTCAGGAGTGATAAGTTGAAACTCGCTCCACGAAATCCGATCAAGACCCTCCCCTGGCATCTTGGCTGGTACTGTCCAAGTGGAGTCTAGGTCCGTCCGAATCCGAGCGATTTTATCCGACAGAAACTGAACAAATTCCTCCGCTCTACCCTGTAAGGGCTCACCCGCATCCCTCCCTTTCAAGAGGGAGTTGGTTATCCTAAACAGAGCGGCTGGGCGAGATTCTGTGGATGCAATAAGAGCGGAAAAATGAGCACATTTTGCCACCCTTATCGCCACTAGCTAAGTCCTAATAAAGGCTCTTAATTGTGTTCAGTCGGATTCGGAGTTACTAGCCCTCCAGCGTCGCTCTAGGTGTCTCTTGGCGCTTCATCTCCCGGAGTTCCTAGGTAAACCAAGGAGCCCTCCTGGATCCACTGCTGCAGAGAGGCCGTAAAGGCGCAATCCGGTTTAGAGCCTCAGCCGCCGCTGTATTCCAAGCAGCGACCAAGGACTCTGCCGGACTGTGGGCCAGGGAGTCAGGTACCTCACCAAGCGCCGTCTGAAATCCCATAGGGTCCATCAGGCACCTGGGGCGGAACACCTAATCGATTCCCCCTCCCTACAGTGGTACCTCTCTGTTACTCCCTTATACAAGCAACAATCAAATAGGATGTGAGCCAGGTGTCTATCTGTCGCTCCTCAAATGCAGAGATGCTTATTGTAGGGTATAGAATGGAATCCCCCATATCTGACCATTGTGTCAAGCTGTTAGAATCTCACTTGTGTAAGTATCGGCAGTTGTAACTTCAAATAGCTGCCTACTTGAAAAGTATGTTTGTATTTATTCAGCCATTTCAAGTTACCCATCTTACTAAGGATAAGCTCTATCATTTTGTGCTTCTATAGCCTTAATTCTTTGGGCAGCTCTTTTTTTGAGTTGTTCTCCTGTTATGCAAGAGATAGGAAGGCCACAGCTTCTTACAAAAATGCTTAGTTTGGTGATCCAGAAGATTTTGATTGTAATTTTATTTGCTCTGGTAGACATAATTAGAGAGTCTATCAGTCTCAACTTCATTGATTTTGCACCAGTAGTTATATGCTCTAATTTTGGATAGTGCATGATTTGTATGAATTCCCAATTCAGCTCTAACTGCTGCAGCAGATGTTCTTGGATCTACACACAAAATACATCTCAAGTGCTGGGACTGTGTTTGTTCTAGGACTATGGTTGAGTATAGACTCCAAACGTCTTCTCCATATAAGCATAGGGGTAACCTTAGCTTTATAAACCTTAATTAATGGGGTTAGGGAGCCTGGGTAACTATGTTTCTTTAGTTTAAGCAGCAAATTCAAATGGCCTTTTGCTCTAAATGTACTTAGTTGATGATGGCAAGCCCAAAATTCAATCTTGGAAAAAGTTACCCCTAAATATACAAAGGTGTTGACCTGTTCAATTGGTTCACCATCTAATTGCCACCTATGTCTCTGATGGAGTTTTCCAAACACCATTATTTTTTATTTCAATTTACTGATGATTAGGGAGTTATCCTGGCAGTAAGAGATGAATCTTCTCAATAGCTTGCTTAACTCTACTAGTGTATATGATAATAAAATCATATCATCAGCATAAAGCAAGCTGTTGCAGTATTTAGGGTCATCGGCATGTGTACCATGGAGCTTTCATTAACCCTGGCAAGTCGTTGATATATAAAAATAAAAACCTTGGGGAAAAAATCAAAGGCAGAAGTCTAGGTTCTATTTTAAGAGATGTACATTTACTCCATAGTACTTCTCTGTTTACCATATCAAATGCTGCTGCAAGGTCTATGAAAGCAGCAAACAGGTCTCCTCGTATGCATATTTGGCAATTAGATGGATCAAGACAAGGCAGTTATCAATAGTAGTTTGGCTTTATCTAAAACCTGCTTGTTCTTCTGTGAGGATATTGTTTTCCTCTACCCAGATTTCAATTCTGTTCAAAAGGTACCTACCATATATGTCGCTGCAATGTCAATCGGGCTAATGGGCCTATAATTACTAGGAACCTTTCTATTCGCTTTTTTATGTATGGGAACAACTATTGCCATCTTCCACCCATCTGGTATATGACAGGTGTTATTTATGTGTGTAAAAAGACCTGCCAATACCGGACCCCACCAATTGGGAAATTTCTTGAATAATTCTGTGGGTAAAAAATCCTCACCTGGGGATTAAACAGGCCATGCAGGAAGCTCTAAAAATGCTTCAGCCAACCAAAGATGACAACTAAGATTTTAACATGGAATGTCAATGGATTGAATTCCCCACAGAAGAGAAAGAAAATATTTCACTATCTCAAACAGTTTAAGAATGACATAATTTGTTTGCAAGAAACTCATATTAAATCAACTGATCAAAAATATTTGATTAACTCGAAACTTGGTCAACATTTTGTAGCTTCTGCTATGAAAAAGAAGAATGGTATAGTTGTATACTTAAGAAAAGACATAAAAGCTGAATTAATTGAAGCAGATCCCTTCGGAAGATATATCGCTTTAGACCTAATCCTAGAATGGAAAAAGATATTACTTTTGGGAATTTATGCCCCTAATCAACAGCAAGATGGATTCTATAGAAATCTTCATGCTAAATTAGTACAGTGGGACTATAGTTCCTGTATACTATTGGGTGATTGGAATGGTGTGATAGACACTAAGAGAGATAAGAAGACTTCTCGCCCAAATACTAAAATGCGAGCAAAGTTACCCAAACCTTTTTTTGACATCATGGATGACTTTGAATTGAGAGATATTCGGCGAGAAAGAAATGCAGAGGAACATGATTTCACTGTCTTCTCTGATAGGCATCAATCCCTTTCAAGGATTGATATTATACTAACCACTAATGATTTACTTTCTAGGGTCAAGAAGACAAAGATTGCGGCTAGGGCCCTTTCGGACCATAACCCAGTTGGGATGGAGTTGGGAAGGGTAGTGCAGGCAAGAAGGTCTTGGAGATTGAATGAAAACTTATTTAGATATGAAAAGTATATTAATGATTGTAAAAAATTGTTATCTGAATATTTCGTTTTGAATATGAATAAGGGTACATCTATGGAATTCGTATGGGATGCAAGCAAAGCGTATATGAGAGGAGTGCTGATGAATATAAATAAAACACATAGATATAAACAAGGGTTAAAACGAACAGAATTAGAAGAGGAAATTAAGAGAAAAGAGTTGGAGTTAACAATGAACCCAGGCGATACAAAGTTTAAGGAAGCTATTACCATATTAAAATCTCAATTTGACATGTTGATCTCTGACCAGGTAGCCACTAATTTATCATATGCAAAACACAATACTTTTTGTAATGCAAACAAACCTGGCATGGTTAGTTTATCAGATTAGGAAAAAAAGGAAAACTCGAAATATATCTAAACTGATTTACAGAGGGAAGGAGGTGTTTCAACAGGAAGAGATTCAAAAGGCATTTCGGGAATTTTTTACAGAACTGTATAAAGGGGATAAAATTAATGGTCTAGATATAGACAAATATTTAGATAAAGAGAAAATACCTTCAGTTAGAGAAGAGCACAGGCAAAAATTGAATCAACCAATAACCTCGGGGGAAATCTTGCAGGTAATTAACCAATTAAAGTTAGGAAAAGCACCAGGTACAGACGGTTTGACAGCGGTTTACTACAAAAATTTACAGTTAGAAATGGTAGAACCTCTTAGAGAATTATTTAATATGATTCAAACGGAAGGTAAAGTGCCTCCATCTTGGAAGACAGCGTTTATATCTTTGATACCCAAAGAAGATCAAGATACTACCCAACCCAAAAATTATAGACCTATTTCATTACTTAATGTAGATTATAAAATCTTTACTAAAATACTAGCAAATAGGTTAATGCTGGTTATTCAACAATTGATACACACTGACCAAACAGGTTTTATACAGGGGGGACAGATGAAAAGTAATGTCAGATTAATTATTAATGCATTAGAATATTTGGAAAAGAACAACCAGATCCCTGCTGCGTTTATATTCTTGGATGCTGAGAAGGCCTTTGATTGAGTTAATTGGCAATTTCTGTTGAAGATATTGCAAAAAATGCAGATAGGAGATAATTTTTTACAGTCAATTAAAGCAATATACCAACAGCAAACAGCACAAATCATAGTCAATGGAAGTTTAACAGACTCTTTTCAAATTGGAAAAGGTACAAGACAGGGCTGTCCTTTGTCCCCATTATTTTTTATTATAACTTTGGAAGTATTGTTGAATAAAATACGGGGCTTGGATGGTCTAAAAGGGATCAAGATTAGGCAGCAAGAAACAGAGTGCGCGCTTTTGCGGATGATTTGGTCATAATATTGGAACAACCGCAGGAATCCAGTATGGTCTTAATGAATACGATTAATCAATATGGTCAAGTGTCTGGTTTTAAAATAAATTTAGGAAAAACAAAAATATTAGCTATAAATATGAATACTAAACAAAAGGAAGAACTAGGAGTGATGCTAGGATGTGAGGTAGTTAAAAAAGTTAAATATCTTGGAGTTAACATTTTAACTTCAAATGGGAAACTATATAAGCATAATTATGAACCACTTTGGCATAGTATACAGACAGAGATGAAAAAATGGGAGAAATTGCACTTATCTTTGTTGGTTAGGATAGCGGCAGTGAAAATGAACATCTTACCAAAATTTTTATTTCTTTTCCAAATGTTACCTATACTTTAAAAAGATGCAAATCTTTTAGAATGGCAGAAGGGTATCAACAAATTTGTATGGGCAGGAAAGAAGCCGAGGGTAAAGATGAAAATAACGCAAGATGTACCTGAGAGAGGAGGCTTGAAACTACCTAAAACTATATTATGATGCAGTGGCACTATCTGTAATTAGTGATTGGACTCATTTAACTAATGATAGAATATTGAATATTGAGGGACACGATCTGGTATATGGTTGGCATGCTTACCTGTTATTCAACAAAAAATTGGACAAGAATTTTAAAAGTCATATTTTAAGAAATGCTTAAAAATACCAATATAAATTAAATGACAAGATACCCATGTGGGCAATTCCTAGACACGCAATTGAAAATATGAATATAGCACAAAAACAGGATAGAATTACCTACAGACAGCTTCTTATCTCGGAAAGGGGGGTACTACAATTAAAATCTTTAGAAGTATTAAAAGAGGAGAAGGTAGTTCAAACATGGTTCCAGTATGGGCAATTACAGGCTAGGTGGAAAATAGATCAAAAAATTGGTTTTATTCAAGTTGAGGATAATCTGTTTAAACAAATAAGAGATCAAAGCTTAATGCATATAAAGAGGATATATAATGTATTAATACAGATGGATTTGGAAACAGAATTAGTTAAAGATTGTATGATAAAGTGGGCTCAAAACATTGAAGAACCAATAATGCTGGATACATGGGAAAGAATCTGGGTAAGAAATGTGAAATTTACACAAGCTCAAAACCTGAGAGAAAATTTTTATAAGATGTTCTATAGATGGCATTTTGATCCTATAAAGCTGGCTTCTATGTATCCGAACTTACAGCCTAAATGTTGGAGATGTGGCTCTCTCAATGCTACATATTTTCATACATGGTGGACCTGCCAAAGGTTAAGGCATTTTGGATAAAAATATGGTGGATTATGCAAAATATCTTTAAAAGAAGGATAAAGTTTACTCCTCAGTTATTCTTACTAGGTATATGTACTGACTTTACAGTGGTAGAGACTAACTTGATTCTGCATCTAATAACGGCAGCAAGACTGTTGGTGGCGCAATACTGGAAGAAGGAAGACTTGCCTACAACTCAAGAATGGACATTGAAAGTTACAAACTTAGCCGACATGGCTAAAATATCGGCATATCTTAAAGATCACTCAAATGAGAGATATAAACGAGACTGGAAAAAATGGATTGACTATATACAAAATAAATACGGGACCAAGAAATTCCTGTTAGCCTATGCTTAAGATCAGAAATGATTTAAATTGTTTAAAGTTAGTTCAGCAAGAAGAAGCTAAGGTCAATGTAGAATGTTATTAATTTCTTTATTTCTTTTTTTTTTTCCAATAGATTTTAGACTGAGTTTGTTAGAAATCCATACCGTGTACGGGTTCTGGGAAGTCAGGGGGGGAGGAGGAGGCGGGTTGGGGGGAGGGTGGAGGGAGGGAGGGGTATATATTAGGCTAGACAAGAATTTGGTGGTAAACTAGAATTATTTTGACATACAAAAAATTGTACTTCGATGTCTTACTGATTGAGGAATGATGAAATGTTTGTCTTAAAAGAAATAAAACTTTTGAACAAAAAAAAAATCCTCACCTGGGGGTTTATTGCTTTTTAAGCTTTTAATGATGGATTGTATCTCCTTTTCCGAGACTGATGGCCAGTGTGTGTTTGTATGTGTGTGTGTGTCTGTCTGTCTGTCTGTCAGTCTTAGGGCAGTGTCTCTACAGGCTCTGTGGAAGCAAACACTAATAATAAGTCTCCCAGTCCAAATGGCTTTTGAAAAATATTTGAAGGACAATGAAGATGCACTGAAGTTAGTATGCCAGGAAGACATATTGACTACTAGAGAGACCAAACTGGCCTACAAAAAAAGACCAAATGAACAACAGAATGGAAGTATGGGAAGACAAAGCACTACATGGCCAATACATGAAAAAAAATAGCAGGGAAAGTAGATAATAACAAGACTTGGCAATGGCTAAGAGAAGGAAAGAAAGAGACTGAAGAACTAATTCTGGCTGCACAAGACCAAGCTTTAACGACAAAGGTATGCAAAGCCAGAATTAAGAAGACGGCAACAGACAATAAGTGCTGCCTATGCAAAGAAGCTGAGGAAACAGTGCCACCCAGTAAACTTCTGCAAGAAGAATGCACAGACCAATTACAAGCAGCAGCATGACAAAGTAGTAGCAAGGGTGCACTGGAAGATTTGCAAGAGAGATCCCACAAGCAAAAACTGGTGGGACCATAAAATAGAAAAAGTCATAGAAAATGAAGAAGTTAAATTGCTCTGGGACTTTAGAATTCTAACAGATAGGCACCTGCCACATAACATCCCAGACTTAACAATTGTTGATAAGAAAGACAAAAATGTCTGGATAGTGACAGTGCCTGGAGATGGCAGAATAGAAGAGAAACAACTGGAGAAGATAACAAAATACAAATAGAAATAGAAGAACTGTGGCAAAGGCAAACAAGGATAGTACCAGAGGTGGGATTCTACCGGTTCGGCCCAGTTTGGGTGTACTGGTAACTCTGACCTTTAGATGAGCCCGCCCACCTCCAAGCTATAGTCATCTATATTTCCTTGTTTTTTTAATCCAGCTGATAGTGGATAGCTGTGCCTCAGCTGTTTTCCTGTGAACTGTGCATAGGTGCTCAGCATGTGCTCAGTGAACCAGTTGCCAAACTGGTATGATCACACCCCTGGATAGTACCAATAATAATAGGCACCTTTGATGCAATCCCAAAACAAGTGGAGCACTTCTTGAACACCATAGGCATTGACATTCGTCAATTGCAGAAAGCAGCTTTACTTGGAACAGCTTCCATTCTGTGATGACATCTGTGACACCAAACATGTATAACAAATATCCAGATCTGCCTATCCCAGATCCTTGGTAAAGACTCAATAGGTAGACAAAATGCCAAACCCAGTCTGAACATCTGGCTAACTGTGCGATGAATACTACTAATACTAATACTGGAACTGGAAAAAATCATGAAATAACGTGGCCTGGCCATTGAAACAATGTGATTATGGATGAAACATGTAACAGTGATACCCATTGTCATCAGGGCATTTGGTACCATGTCCAAGAATTTTACAAAACACATCAAGAAATTACAGCTTCCTGCAATAACACCAGCTGAACTGCAAAAAACTGCGCTGCTCCGAACATATATTTTAAGAAGAGAGTTGATTGATACCTAGAATGCTGGCAGCAACCCGTATCAACAATTAGTATCAGTAAATGGTATTTGTAACACATTTTTAAATGTGTGTTTCAATTGACTTGAGTTTCATGTTTAATGAATAAAAGAGATAATAATGATGATGATGGGATAGCAAAGTCACAGAGTCAACACAAAAGGAATACATCAGGAGGTCCGCAAAATATTAAAATCAAAACTGAATGCTGGAAACATAATTAAAACCATTAATACATGGGCAGTTCCAGTGATACACTACCCAGCTGGAATCATCAACTGGACTGCATAAACTTTGCATAAACTTTTGAATATATACCATGCTTTACATCCACAAAGTGACACCAACTGGTTGTACTTGCCAAGAAAAATAGGGGGCAGAGGGCTATTGCAAATCCATTGAACTGTAGAAGAAGAAAAACAAAGATTATGTGAACCAAAGTACAGAAAGATTGCTGCAGGCTGTGAAAAAGAAGAACATTATAAAAACAACAGGAACAAAAGGCAGAATATAAGGAAAAATAGCTGGGTGATAGATTAAATGGACGGAAAACCAAAGCTTTGCATGGACAGCTCTTGAAAAACATTGAAGGAAAATGTGATGACAACTTGACATGGGCATGGCTTAAGAGAGGAACCATCAAGAAAGGAATGGAAGGTTTAATACTTGTTGCTCAAGAACTTGCAAATTAATTACAAAGTTAGACACGATTGAGTTGCTAAATTAGTCCACTAGTCATTGTGTAAAAAATATGCCCTACCTGTATCCAAAAAGTCATGGGAACATACAGTGGAAAAAGTTACTGAAAATGAGACGGTGAAGATCTTGTGGGATTTTTGAATACAGACAGATTGTCATTTGGAACACAACACGCCAGATATCACAGTTGTTGAGGGTCGAAGAGTACAGTTTATTGCTTTACCAGGAGAGGCTATTGTCGAAGAAAAAGAACTGGAAAAAATCACGAAATATTGCAACCTGGCCATTGAAACTACATGGTTGTGGATGAAACATATAACAGTGATACCCATTTCATCGGGCACCTGGTACCATGTCCAAGAATTTTACAAAACACATCAAGAAATTGCAGCTTCCTGCAATAAGACCAACGGAACTGCAAAAAAACTGCACTGCTCGCTCAGAACATCATATATTTTAAGAAGATACTTGGATGATATCTAGGATGCTGGCAGCAACCCGTATCAACCATTAGTGACAGTCAATGGTATTTGTGACATCTTTAAATGTTCAGTTGACTGAGTTTCATGTTTAATGAATAAAAGAAATAATAATAATTGCAGCTTCCTGCAATAATACCAGGAGAACTGCAAAAAACTGTTACTTGGAACATTGTACATCTTAAGAAGGTACTTGGTTAATACCAAGGATGCTGGCAGCAACTTGTATCAACCATCATTGCCAGTCAATAATATTTGTGATATATCTTTAAATGTTCAGTTGACTGAGGTACATCTTTAAATAATAATAATAATAATTATAATGGTTTCTGGCTCAAATATCTGACCAGTTTACATGCAATATTGGCCAGGCAACTGAATGAAATTTTACAAAAGGGCCAAATTGATGAATGGTTGACAACTGGAAAAACATACTTGATTCAGAAAGATGCAACTAAAGGAACAACACCTGAAAACTACAGACCAATAACATGCTTGCCAACAACCTTCAAATTACTCACAGGCATTATTGCAGATAACATGATGGATTATTTGGAAACAAACAACATCTTGCCAGTAGAGCAAAAAGGCAACAAAAGAAGGAGCAGGGGCACAAAAGATTAGCTTCTAATTGATAAAATGATATTAGAAAATTGTAAGAACAGAAAAACGAACTTGAATATGGTCTGCATTGATTACAAAAAGGCATTTGACTCACTGCCACATAGTTGGATCATAAAATGCTTAGAAACAACTGGCATTAGCAAAAATATTACATCCTTTACTGAAAAGGCGATGAAACAATGGAGAACTGAGTTGGCAGTAGGGAATGAGATCTACGGAATGGTTAATATCAAGCGAGGAATTTTCCAGGGTGATTCACTTTCACCTCTTCTCTTTATCATCGCAATGATCCCACTATCAGTAATCTTAAAAAAAATGAAATTAGGCTACCAAACAGCCAAAGAAGCTGAAAAAATTTCGCATTTACTATATATGGATGATTTGAAACTCTATGGAAAGTCAGAAATAGAAATCCAATCATTGACAAACACAGTCCGAGTATTCAGCACCGATATTTCAATGCAGTTCGGCATGGAAAAATGTGCCACTGTATCCAAAAAAGGGGGCAAAATCACTGCATGTGAGGGAATTGAAATGCCCAATGGCCAACTAATTAAATGCAATGAAAATGAAGCCTACAAATACTTAGGCATTCTGCAGTTGGATAACATCAAGCATGGAGAAGTGAAAACTATTGTCAGGCGCGAGTACACCAACAGAGTTAGGAAAATTTTGAAATCTAAATTGAATGGTGGAAATACAATCAAGGCCATAAATACCTGGGCAATACCAGTTATAAGATACACAGCTGGTATAGTTAACTGGACACAAGGTGATTTGGACATTTTGGATCGAAAAACCAGGAAACTAATGACAATGCACTACAGTTTACATCCACGTGGTGATACTGATAGACTATATCTGCCCCGAAAATCAGGTGGCAGAGGATTATTACAAGTGAAGCAAACAGTTGAAGAAGAAAAACATGCACTGGCTGATTATTTAAAAGACAGTCAAGAACATCTATTAATCAAAGTAAAGAACAAAAATCTACTGAAGGCCCAACAGACGAAACAAGAATACAGAAAAGATGTGATAAAATCAAGAATGGAGAGTTGGCAGAACAAAGCACTGC
Organism: Thamnophis elegans; assembly: GCF_009769535.1. Lineage (NCBI taxonomy): Eukaryota > Metazoa > Chordata > Lepidosauria > Squamata > Natricidae > Thamnophis > Thamnophis elegans. The sequence goes on from NC_045547.1 coordinate 52,857,326, forward strand.
ATGGCCAATTTCTGGAAAAAATAAAAGATAAAGTGGACAGTGAACAAACTTGGTTATGGTTAACCACAGGTACATTAAAGAAAGAAACAGAGTCACTAATCCTGGCTGCGCAAGAACAAGCTATCCGCACAAATGCCATTAAGGCCAAAATCGAAAAATCCTCTGATGATGCCAAATGCAGACTTTGCAAGGAAGCTGATGAAACTGTTGATCACATACTCAGCTGCTGTAAAAAATCATGCAGACTGATTATAAATTGTGGCACAATTCAGTAGCACAAATGATCCATTGGAATTTGTGCAAAAATTATATTAAAACAGCAATAAACTGGTGGGAACATCAGCCTGAAAAAGTCACCGAAAATCAGATGGTCAAGATCTTGTGGGATTTCCGTATACAAACCAACAAAATACTGGCGCATAATACACCAGACATCACACTGGTTGAGAAAAATAAGGTCACAATCATAGACATCACAATACCAGGTGATAGCAGGGTCGCCGAGAAGGAACATGAAAAAATCGCAAAATACCAGGACTTAAAAATCGAAATTCAATGACTATGGCACAAACCAGCAGTGGTAATTCCAGTGGTAATTGGCACACTGGGTGCTATTCCAAAAGCACTGGAATTATATCTAAAACAGTTAAAAATTGACAAAATCACCATCAGTCAAATACAAAAAGCCACACTGCTTGGATCTGCACGCATATTACGAAAATATGTTATGATGTCCTAGGCCCCTGGGTGGGGCCCGACTAGTAACCAATGCCAAATCCGGCAAAACAACTGGCCGCTGTGATACAATTGTATAATAATTCAGTACAAACAATTCAAATAACAAGAAGTCATATTCTAATTTGGAGAATGGTCCCAGACCTACAATGTGGCATCAGGTAAAGAAAGTTGAGAGTGAAGATTAGTATGTGTCTTCAATAGAAGAAGAGGGATGTGGTGGCTCAGTGGCTAAGATGCTGAGCTTGTCGATCAGAAAGGTCAGCAGTTCGAATCCCTAGCAACGCGTAACAGAGTGATCTCCTCTTACTTGTCCCAGCCTCTGCCCAACATAGCAGTTCCAAAGCATGTAAAAATGCAAGTAGAAAAAATAGGAACCACTTTTGGTGGGAAGGTAACAGCGTTTTGTGTGCCTTCGATGTTTAATCATGCTGTCCACGTGACCACGGAGAAGTCTTCAGACAGTGCTGGCTCTTCAGCTTTGAAACAGAGATGAGCACCACCCCCTAGAGTTGGGAATGACAAGCACATATGTCCGAGGGAACCTTTACCTTTATCAATAGAAGAAGTTAACTGATATCTAAGTAGGTAATTTCTGCTGTACAAGAGTATTTCTTGGACCTTTCCTCTTGTTGAAAATGATGGGCTATTTTTTGATTTATGTTCCTTTGGCTTCCTTTTTCTCATTTGTTCTGCAAGCAGATCTTTTTGGACCTTCAACTGAATACTGTAGGTGTCAACCCTGAAGTGATATAGCCGAGATTTCTATGGGGGGATTACTTAGAATGCTGACATGGCTTCAACAATTCTGGACTAATGGACTGAAGCTGAACAGCCTGGCTCTTTGTTATTATTTTCAATCAACAGCCACAAGCTACAGACTTTGTCTACCTAATTTACAGTTCCCCATTCTCAGTAATATCAGTTGTGTTAATTGATTTATCATCAAGCTAATAAAACGTTGAAAACATGCTAATTTCCTCTTTTAGTGTACTATTAAGACTAGTGGAGAATACTAGACTTGAAAACTATTGGAATCTGTGACAAAACCTCAAACTTACAATACAGGCAAGGAGACTTCACATTTGGAGTACTTATAGCAAGTATACCTTCAGATATACCTTCTGATTTGGAGAAAGTTGTGTTTACCATAAAATGGAAAGGTTGTGCCAGCTTCTTTTTACTTGGGGATTCACTAAAATGTTTATTTTAACCTAGGGTTCCTACACATTTACTGTTTTTGTATTTATTAGTTTGTCAAACATGTACAAGATAGCAGGTATAAATATAAACATGGATATAAATGAAAGAAATGAATTCAAATAGATGGGGACAGTAGGACAGGGACGTTAGGCATGCTCATGTGCTCCCAACATGATTCTCTTTGTAAGGACACAAATTGAGACAAAAGTCAATCATTCTGTGGTCACTGTTTGTTAATGCTGTTTGTCATGCTGTGGTCACTGTATGTCAGAGGGAAGCTGCTCCAGAACATGAATTATTTCAGTTCCTTCTCTACTGATCTAAATGTTAAATGCATGTTGTCAACAAAGATGAAAAAATAATAAAGATGTTTCTCATCAATGTAAAGCAAACTCTTTAAAAAATTTCTACATCTGTCAGCTGCATCATCTTTGCCTCGGAGACTCAGTGGTGTCCCGCCATCAAAGGACTAGAGGGGAGGGGAGGACCAATGGGCAACCTATATGCATGTTGTATGTGAATTCAGGAGGGGAAATTACAGCTGAGGAAAAGCAGAGCAATGTGACACCAGTTCATGACAGGCATATTCATGACTGTTTGCCCTGAATATGGAAATTTACCAGTCAAACACCTCAGCGTTCCCAAAACATCTCAGTGGCATCATATTTGCTGGATTTGGAATGAACATGGTGGATGGACAGGAATAAAGGAAATAGTTTTGTATTGCATGGGAAACTCAGGTTCCGCCTAAATTTACTACAGCCAGCATCTCTTAATAAAAGTAACTTTCACTTCAACCAAATGGAGTTGAGGGTTTTTCTTCCCTAAGGGATCAGACTGGGGCAGGTCTGACATTAGGTGTTTGTTTGTTTGTTTATTGGATTTATATGCTGCCCTTCTCCCAAAGGACTCAGGGCAGCATACAACATTAAAAAAAAACATATTACAAAAGTTAAAAAAAATAGTTAAGAGTATCCAAAAAACAAACCCAATTAAGATTAACAATAACATTTAAAAAATTCGATTAAAATTAACAATAATCAATCATTTATTTTATTTTGTTCAGGCCAGGCCGGCTTGCTGGAAAAGCCAACTTTTTAGGGCGCATCGGAAGGACCGGAGGTTGGAGATTATATGAAGCTCTGGGGGCAGCTCATTCCAGAGGGAAGGTGCTCCCACAGAGAAGGCTCTCCCCCTGGGGGTCGCTAGCCGACACTGGCCGACGGCACCCTGAGGAGGCCAACTCTGTGGGATCTCACTGGACGGTGGGAGGCTACCAGTGGCAGTAGGTGGTCTCGCAGGTATCCTGGGCTTAAGCCATGGAGCGCTTTAAAGGTCATAATTAGTACCTTGAATCACACCCAGAAGACAACTGGCAACCAGTGCAGGCCGCCTAAAAGGGGCGCAACATGGGAGCACCTAGATACCCCCATGATAACCCGTGCAGCTGCATTCTGGACCAGTTGAAGCCTCCGGGTGCTCTTCAAGGGCAGCCCCATGTAGAGAGCGTTACAGTAGTCCAGGCGAGAAAGGATGACGACATGAGTGACTGTGCACAGAGCATCCCGATCCAGGAATGGGCGCAACTGATGTACCAGGCGAACCTGGTAAAAGGCTCCCCTGGTCACAGCCGTCAGGTGTTCTTCTAAACTAAGCCGCATATCCAGGAGGACTCCCAGATTGTGGGCCCTCTCTGAGGGGGCTAAAATTTCTCCCCCTATCATCAAAGATGGAACAAGATGCACAAATCGGGATGACGGAAACCACAGCCACTCAGTCTTGGAGGGATTGAACTTGAGCCTGTTCCTCCCCATCCAGATCCGCACAGCTTCCAGGCATCAGGACATCACGTCAAGGGCATCGTTTGGGTGGTTTGGGGTAGAGATGAAAAGTTGGGTATCATCAGCATATTGATGATACTGTACCCCAAACCCACGGATGATCTCACCCAGTGGTTTCATATATATGTTGAACAGGAGGGGTGTGAGAACTGACTCATGGGGCACCCCACAAGTGATGCACCTCGGGGTCAATCCCTGCCCTCCAATCAACACAAACTGCGACCAATACAACAGGTAGGAGGAGAACCACCGTAAAAAGGTTCCCCCACTCCTAACCCCCCGAGTTGTCGCAGTAGGATACCATGGTCAATGGTATCGAAAGCCACCAAGAGGTCTAATAGGACCAGGACAGAGGAGCACCCCCTGTCCTGGGCCTGCCAGAGATCATCGACCAACGCGACCAATGCCGTCTCCGTGCTGTATCCGGGCCTGAAACCCAACTGAAATGGATCCATGTAGACAGCTTCATCCAGGTACTGGGGAAGCTGACATGCTACCACACTCTCGACAACCTTTGCTACAAAGCGGAAATTGGAGACCGGACGATAGTTGGCTAAAGAAGCTGGGTCCAGGGAAGGCTTCTTAAGGAGGGGCCTCACCACTGTCTCCTTCAAGGCGATGGGAAAGAACCCCTCTCTCAATGAAGCGTTGGTAATCGCCTGGAGCCAGCCTCGTGTCACCTCCCGGGAAGCCAAGACTAAACAAGAGGGACACGGGTCCAGCACACAAGTGGCAGCACTTAGTCTCCCCATAATCCTGTCCATGACCTCGGGGTCACAGGGTGAAACTCATCCCAGATAGTCTCCACAAAATTCATCCCCGTTGACTCGCCCGAATCTACCCAGTCAGAGTCCAAGCCTGTCCGGATCTGAGCGATTTTATCCTGCAGATACTGAACAAATTCTTCAGCCCTACCCTGCAAGTGGTCTTTCCCAGTTCTTTGGTTAAGTAAGGAGAGGGTCACCCTAAACAGGGCAGCTGGGCAGTTATCTGCGGATGCAATTAGAGCGGAAAAATGTTGCCGTTTTGCCGCTTTTATCGTCACTAAGTAGGATTTAATATGAATTCTTACTAGTGTTCGATCAGATTCAGACCGGCTGGCCCTCCAACCACTCTCTAAGCATCTTTTCCGGCATTTCATCTCCCGGAGCTCCTTGGTAAACCAGGGAGCTACCTGGGATCCACATAGGGTCAGAGGCCGCAAAGGCACAACACGATCCAAGGCCCCAGTGGCTGCCCTATCCCAGGCTTCCGCTAGGGCTTCGGTCAAGTTGTGAGCAAGGGATTGAGGAAAAGTCCCAAGCTCCATCAGGAACCTTTCAGGGTCCATCAGGTGCCTGGGGCAGAACCATCTAGTCGGTTCCGTCTCCCTGTGGTGAGGGGTAGCAGTATGGAAGTCAAGTCTGATGAGGAAATGAACTGACCATGACAAGAGTTGGATAGAAATATCCCCTAAATCTAGATCATTCATCCACTTCCCAGAGACAAAAATCAGGTCGAGCGTGTGTCCCCCATTATGGGTGGGGTCTTGAATTAACTGAGTTAGGTCCATAGCCATCATGGAAGCCATGAACTCCCAAGCTGACTCGGATGTCTCGCCAATGGAAGGCAGATTGAAATCCCCCAGGATCATAAGCCTGGGGAAATCAACCGCCAATCCAGCTAAGACATCCAGTAGCTCCAGCAGGGCCAATGAAATGTAGCAGGGAGACAGGTACATAACAAAAAGGCCCATCTGAACTCCAAGGCCCCATTTCACGAAAAGGGACTCACACCTGCCTATCTGAGGCACAGTGACCTCCTGAGGTCTGAGACTGTCCCTAATAACCACCACCCCCCCTGGGCTCTCGGCTGGTGAAACGCCCGGAAGCCTGGTGGGCATAATTTACTAAGGGGAACACCCCTCTCATGGTCCAACCAGGTCTCCGTAATGCACACCAGGTCCGCTCTACCCTCTTGTATGAGGTCGTAAATGAGGAGAGCCTTTTTTTTAATAAAGTAATATTTATTGGTTATATGTTTTTTTAAAGAGTAAAACATACAAACACAAATACAATTTTAAACATACAACCCCCCCCCCCCCCCGCGGTGACAGTCATTCACAGCCCAACTTTTTTTCCCCTTCCTCATTGTTTGGACTCTAAGCCGCATCTTCTCGTTACAAAATTCAGGGATCTATTACAATACCCATGTTCACTTTTAGTTCCCATTGTTAACAACTGCTATTTAACTTTCCCTGTTTTAAGTCCCTGCTGTTCTCCTTGTCGCCCACATATACCATAAGTTCCAGCTAAGATAATGTTCTGTTTCTCCTTTGTCCCTCAGCCAACCTGTCATTCTGTCCATTTCTGAACATTCATAGATCTTTTTAATAATGGCATCTTCCGACGGTATGGTAGTAGATTTCCAAAATTGTGCATAAGTTATTCTTGCGGCCACAATTATATGTAGGCTCAAATGCCATATTGATTTACTCATGTTTTCTGGTTTTATGCTTAGTAAAAAATTCTCGGGTTTCCGTTCCATGCTTGCCCCAGTAACCTCTTTTAGCCATTTTTGAATCCTTCTCCAGTATTTCGTGGCCTCAGTACAGGACCACCAAATATGGTAGAATGTGCCATCCCTTCTTCTGCATTTCCAACACAGTGGAGATAACCCAGGAAACATTTTGGCTAACCTCGCTGGGGAGAAGTGCCATCTATAAACCATCTTGTATATGTTTTCTTTAAATGCTGTAGATATTGTAAGTTTAATAGTTTTACTCCATAGATCCCACCATTTGCCCATTTCAATCTCATAGCCAAAGTTTCTCTCCCATGCTATTAGAAGGCTTTTATCCATCTCTTCATTAGCATCTTGACAGGTCAAAAATTGATAAATCTTCGATAACATTTTCTTATCTCCACCAAACAAAATCTTATCTAACCTCTGAGGGTTTGGGTAGATCCCAAACCGTACCTTATCGCTTTTAAACCTGTTTCTAACCTGTAAATATTCCCACCATTCCAGATTCCTGCCCTGCTGCTCTAATTCTATCTTTGTTTTCATGTTGCCATCTTCTGTCATAATGTCTTTATATGTTATGTTTCTTGTCCAATTAAATACACTGGGATGTGCTAAGGCCTCTAACGGTGCCAACCAGCACGGAACCCTAAGATAGTATTTTTTCCTCGTCTTTTCCCAGACCCCCATCAAAATCTTCCAAATATAATGTCCCATGAAGTACCTATGGGGGGTGTCTCTTTCTTGCCAGAGGGAGGCATGCCATCCCTGGGGAAGGTCGTGTCCCTCTATAGCCAATAGGCGCCTTTTACTCAACGTCACCCAATCCTTCACCCATGTCGTAATTGCTGCATTATAATATGCTTCCCAGTTGGGTACTCCAAAGCCTCCCAGTTCTTTACGTTTTTGCAACATTTGGGCTTTAATTCATGCTTTCTTGCCTTGCCATATAAATTGAGCCACTATTGTCTCCAAAGATTTTTAAAAAAATTTGTCCAATTTAGTTGGTGCCGTTTGAAACAGAAACAAAAACAAAAAAATACATGTGTCTTAACTGTCGCAATCCTGCCCATCAAAGACAGTTGTTTACCACTCCAATTAGTCATATCCTTAGATACCTCTTGTAGCAATTTCATATAATTATCTACCTTGATAGAGGAACATCTCTCTGTGAGCCAAATTCCCAAGTATTGTATTTTATGGGCAATCCCTAACAGGCTTTGTACTTCCCTTTTCTGGTTCAAAGTCATATTCTTAATTAACAGTTTTGTCTTCTCTTTATTTATACGTAGCCCCGCTATCCTACCGTACTCCTCTATTTTACGTAAAAGTTGTATCCCAGAAGCCATAGGATCCTCCAGAATACAAACAAGGTCGTCGGCAAAAGCCTGGACCTTAAATTCCTGAGCTTTAGCTCGTAACCCTTTAATTTGTGTATCACTCCTCACTATTCTAAGAAGAGGTTCTAATGTAAGGATAAACAGTAGGGGGGATAACAGGCATCCTTGTCTTGTGCCTTTACCAATCTCAATATCACCCGCCTCTTCTCCATTTACCAATAATGTCGCAGTTTTTCATACATAAATTGCCCGAACTGCATTTAAGAAGTTTTCTCCAAACTTCATATTTTCTAATTGTGACAACATAAACTTCCAATTTACCCGATCAAAAGCCTTTTGTGCGTCAAGAAACATAAAGGCCACTTGTTTATCTGGCCGGGCTTCATAATATTTTAAGGCATCCAAAATAATTCTAACATTATCTTTCAAATGCCTTGACGGCAGGAAGCCATTCTGATCAGGGTGCATAAATTTACTAAGGAAGAATTTAAGTCTATCTGCCAGTATAGCTGCAAAGATTTTATAATCCACATTCAAAAGTGAAATGGGCCTATAGTTTTTAATTTGGGTACGGTCAGCTCCAGCTTTAGGCAAAAGGGTTATATAGGCCTCAGCCCATGATTTCGGTGTGATAGAATCCATCAAGACAGCATTAAATATTACTATCATCTCTTGTCCTAAGATTTCCAAAAAGTTTTATAGATTTCAACTGGCAAACCATCCATGCCAGGAGTTTTGTTGTTTTCCATTTTTTTGACTGCCTTTTCTAATTCATCTATTGTTATCTTTTGGTTTAGTACCCCTTTCGCTTCATTTGAGATCTTGGGTAGATTTGCATTATCTAAAAATTCCTTAATTTGGTCCTCAGAAATTTCTTCTCTACTATATAGTTGCTGAAAAAAACCTTGAATAATTTCCTGTTTCTCCCCCTTGGTTTCTACTAAATCCCCTTTATTATTCTGCAGTTGAGCTATACGTCTGCTCTCTCTTTCCGAAGTCTATAAGAGAGCCAACGACCCGGTTTGTTAGCATGCTCAAAAAAGTTTTGCTTAATCCCCCTAAGTTTCCGAGCAACATCCTCCTGGTCTAGAAGAGATATCTCATACTTAATTCTAGCCATTTCTTCTTTTTTCCTATCATCTAGTGGGTCCTGTTGCAAGGCTTTTTCTACCATCTCCAATTTGGCTACCCATTTTGCCCTCTCTTCTAATTTTTCCTCTGTGTGCCTATTGTATATTTAATAGCTAGGCCTCTCATATAAGCCTTGGCCGTATCCCAAAGTATTTGTGGAGTTACTCCCTTCCTATTTTATTCAAAAAAAAAACAACCTCATTTCCCTTTTAAACATTTGTTGAAATTCTTGTTCTTTCACTATCTCTGTATTCATCATCCACTTTCTCTTCCTCCCCTGCCTTACTCCTTTCCACACCAATAAGAGTGGATTATGATCGGCCCAGGTATTAACCTCGATTGCTGCTTCCTTAATCAAACCCCCAATTTCTGGTGTCAACCAGGCCATGTCGATCCTAGAACAGGATTGATGTCTATGTGAAAAGAAAGTAAATTGTTGTTTCTGTGGGTGGAGTTCACGCCATACATCCTTTAATTCATATTCCTCCCTCATGTCTTCAAAAGTTTTGGGGAGAGCTCTCCTCCTTTCTCTTAATTTCCCCCCCTTTGGGATGTTTCCTGGGTTATAGTCCATTGTCCTATCTGCCACAGCGTTGTAATCACCCACCACACATATGTGGTCATAGCCTAACTCTGCAATTTTTAGATGCAACTTTCTTTTTTTTATATATATAATTATTTTTTTATTTTGTTACTTAAACAACACATGCCCACATCAGTGGGAAAAGAAAAAAATCAAAACACAGAGAAGACAAAAAGAACAAAAAACAAGGCAGGGAAAAAAAAGGAAAAACAAAAGAAGAAAAAAGAAAAAAAACCACAGGTATATATTATAAAAAAGTATATCAGCTGGTTACAACATGTTTTGGTGCATCTCTTCCATTAATTCATATTAATTCAAATATCTTAACTCAAATGTTTACCATATTGACATCATTATACCTCCACTTTTAGTTGACTACAGTTATTTAAACATCCTTCATCCTTAACTATGCCAAAGATTTAATCCATAACCACATGCTAGCATTTCATTTACTTGTGTTTTTTTTTGCATAATATTTTTTATTTCCATTTCATTCTATACAATCACATGTTTACTGTGCATAACCGGGGCATATAACATTGAGTAATAAACACAGCCCTCACTTATATAGAAAATGCCCCCTACAATACAAACCCAATATACCACCTTGACCCACCATACACCCTCTTTCAACCCCCTCCAACTTTCATTCTTCCTTCTCACATACCCCTCTACACCTACTTCCCCTCCCCCTCTATCTAACCCTATCACTCCCTCTCTTAATCCATTCCCTCCCTTCCTTCTCCTCCTCCTCTCTCTCACCCTCTCCACCCTCCTTCTTCTTTCACTCAGCTCCTCCCTTCGGTATACTTCTATTACCTTCCAATATATTCGGTTTGTTCTGTTTTAACACTAACATTAAAAAGCCACAGTATACAAGTGCAATCATGTACTTTAGAATTTAACACATATTATATTTCCCCCCTCCCCCCCTCCCCCTAGATCCCCACCTCCCTTCCCTCCCCCCGACTTCCCAGAGCCCATACATGGTATAACTTTTGGACAATCACAGTCTAAAATATCTCAACATTGAACTCAGCTTCTTACTGTTACCCAAATTTTAAACAGTTTAAGTTGTTACTGATACTAAGCATAAGCTATCTGGAGTTTCTTAATCCCATATTTACTTCGTGTATAATCAATCCATTTTTTCCAGTCTCATTTATATCTCTCGTTTGAATGTTCTTTGAGATATGCTGAAATTTTTGCCATTTCGGCTAAGTTTATAACTTTCAAAGTCCATTCTTGAATTGTAGGCAAGTCTTTCTTCTTCCAATATTGCGCCACCAAGAGTCTAGCTGCCGTTATTAAGTACAGAACCAAATTAGTCTCTGCTGCCGTAAAGTCAATACATATACCTAGTAAAAACAGCTGGGGGGTGAATTTTATCCTTCTTTTGAAGATATTTTGCAGGATCCACCATATTTTTATCCAAAATGCCTTAACATTATGACATGTCCACCATATATGAAAATATGTAGCATCAAGAGAACCACATCTCCAACATTTAGGCTGAACATTCGGATACATAGAAGCAAGCTTTTGGGGATCTAAGTGCCATCTATAAAACATCTTATAAAAATTTTCTCTCAGATTTTGTGCTTGTGTAAATTTCACATTTCTTACCCAAATTCTTTCCCATGTGTCCAGTATTATTGGTTCCTCAATATTCTGAGCCCATTTTATCATACAGTCCTTAATCAGTTCCGTTTCAGAATCCATCTGTATTAATACATTATATATCCTCTTTATATGCATTGAGCTTTGATCTCTTATTTGTTTAAACAAATTATCCTCAACTTTTACAAAGCCAATTTTTTGATCTGTTTTCCATCTGGCCTGTAGTTGACCATACTGAAACCACGTTTGAACTACCTTCTCTTCTTTAAGTACCTCTAAAGATTTTAATTGCAACACCCCTCTTTCTAAAATAAGAAGTTGTCTATAGGTGGTTCTATTGTGTTTTTGTTCTGTATTCATATTTTCAATTGCATGTCTAGGAATTGCCCACATGGGCAATTTATCATTTAGTTTATGTTGGTATTTTTTCCAGACCCGCAATAAGGCATTTCTTAAAATATGATTTTTAAAATTCTTATCCAGTTTTTTTGTTAAATAACAAGTAAGCATGCCAACCATATACCAAGTCGTGTCCCTCGATATTCAATATTCTATCATTGGTTAAATGAGTCCAATCACTAATTGCAGATAATGCCACTGCATCGTAGTATAATTTTAAATTAGGTAATTTCAATCCTCCTCTTTCACGTGCATCTTGCATTATTTTCATCTTTACCCTCGGCTTCTTTCCTGCCCATACAAATTTGTTGATACCCTTCTGCCATTCTAAAAGATTCACATCTCTTTTGAGTATTGGTAACATTTGAAAAAGAAATAAAAATTTTGGTAAAATGTTCATTTTCACTGTTGCTATCCTACCCAGCAAAGACAAATGCAGTTTCTCCCACCTTTTCAACTCCAACTGTATACTATGCCAAAGTGGTTCATAATTATGCTTATATAATTTCCCATTTGAGGTTAAAATATTAACTCCAAGATATTTAACTTTTTTAACTACCTCACATCTTAGCATCACTCCCAGTTCTTCCTTCCGCTTGATATTCATATTTATAGCTAATATTTTGGTTTTTCCTAAATTTATTTTAAATCCCGAGACTTGACCATATTGATTGATCGTATTCATTAAGACCCTACTGGATTCCTGTGGTTGTTCCAATATTATAACCAGGTCATCCGCAAATGCGCGGACTCTATATTCTTGCTGTCTAATCTTAATCCCTTTTAGACCGCCCAAGCCCCGTATCTTATTCAACAATACTTCCAAGGTTATAATAAACAATAATGGGGACAAAGGACAGCCCTGTCTTGTACCTTTTTCAATTTGAAAGGAGTCTGTTAGACTTCCATTGAGTATGATCTGGGCTGTTTGCTGCTGATATATTGCACCAATTGACCGTAAAAAGCCATCTCCTATCTGCATTTTTTGCAATATCTTCAGCAGGAATGGCCAATTAACTCGATCAAAGGCTTTCTCAGCATCCAAAAATATAAATGCGGCCGGGATTTGATTGTTCTTTCCCAGGTATTCTAAAGCATTAATAATTAATCTAACATTGCTCTTCATCTCTCTGCCCTGTATAAAACCAGTTTGATCGGTATGTATCAATTGGTGAATAACCACCATTAGCCTATTTGCTAATATTTTGGTGAAAATTTTATAATCTACATTGAGTAGTGAGATGGGTCTATAATTTTTTTGGCTGAGTAAGATCTTGATCTTCTTTGGGTATCAACAATATGAACGCTGTCTTCCATGAAGGGGGCACTTTCCCTCCCGATTGAATTTTATTGAATAATTCTCTGAGAGGTTCTACCATTTCTAACTGTAGGTTTTTATAATAAAGAGCTGTTAAACCATCTGTACCTGGTGCTTTCCCTAACTTTAATTGTTTGATTGCCTGCAGGATTTCCCCAGAGGTTATTGGTTGATTCAGCTTATGCCTATGTTCTTCTCTAACTAGGGGGATTTTCTCTTTATCTAAGTATTTATCTATGTTTACGTCCCTAATTTTATCCCCTTTGTACAACTCTGTAAAAAATTCTCGAAATGCCTTTTGGATCTCTTCCTGTTGAAACACTTCCTTCCCTCTGTAACACAATTTGGATACATTACGAGCTTTCCTTTTTTTCCTAATCTGATAAGCCAACCACCTACCGGGTTTATTTGCGTTGCAGAAAGTATTATGTTTAGCATACAATAAACTGGTGGCTACCTGGTCAGAGATCAGCATATCAAACTGGGATTTTAATATAGAAATTGCTTCCTTAATCTTTATATCACCTGGGTTCAATGTTAATTCCGACTCTTTCCCTTTAATTTCCTCTTCCAATTCTTTTCGTTTTTGCCCTTGTTTGTGTCTATGTATTTTGTTTATGTTCATTAGTACTCCTCTCATATACGCTTTGCTTGCATCCCATACATATTCCATAGATGTACCCTTATTCATATTAAGAACAAAGTATTCAGATAACAATTTTTTACAATCATTAATATACTTTTCATATCTAAATAAATTTTCATTCAACCTCCAAGACCTTCTTGCCTGGACTACCCTTCCCAATTCCATCCAAACTGGATTATGATCCGAAAGAACTCTCGCCATAATCTTTGTCTTCTTCACCCTAGAAAGTAAATCATTAGTAATTAGTATAAAATCAATCCTTGAAAGAGATTGATGTCTGTCGGAAAAGAAGGTAAAGTCATATTCTTCTGCATGCCTTTCACGCCAAACTTCTCACAATTCGAAGTCGTCCATCATGTCAAAAAATGATTTGGGTAACTTAGCTCGAAGTTTGGTGTTCGGGCGAGATATCTTCTTATCAATCACGCCATTCCAGTCACCCAATAGTATACAAGACTTGAAGTTCCACTGTACTAATTTAGCATGGAGATTTCTATAAAATCCATCTTGTTGTTGATTAGGAGCATAGATTCCCAAAAGTAATGTCTTTTTCCCTTCTAAGATTAAATCTAATGCAATATATCTTCCAAAGGGATCTGCTTCAATTAGCTCGGCTTTAATGTCTTTTCTTAAGTATACTACTATGCCGTTTTTCTTTTCCGTGGCTGAGGTCGCAAAATGTTGACCAAGTTTGGGGTTAAACAAATATTTTTGATCAGTTGATTTGATATGAGTTTCTTGCAAACAAATTATATCATTCTTAAACTGTTTGAGATAATGAAATATTTTCTTTCTTTTCTGTGGAGAGTTCAGTCCGTTAACATTCCATGTCAAAATCTTAGTTGTCATTTTGGGTTGCCTGAAGCTTTTTTAGAGCCTCCCGCAAGGCCTGTCTCACCTTTGGTCTGGCTCCTCCCACAGCTTCTGAGCTTGTTGCTGTAGCTCCTTTATCAATGGCCAACGATTGTTGAGGTTGTTGCATTGTGGCTTGTTTATCCGTTTGTCTGGTGGTCATACGGTTAGGTCTTTTTTCCTTGACCCCTTGCCCTTCCGGGAGGGGGAGATGGTACATTTTATCTGATGGTTGTGTGGTTTGCTGTTCATCTTGTTCGTCTCGTGGTTTTTCTCCATATCCGGAAGGTTCAGGGTGTCCCATCTTCAGAATGTTATGATAGAAATCTCGAGCTTTCCATACAGAGCTGAGACGATATCTTTGCTTGTCCATTGTAACTATGATACCGAATGGGGCATCCCATCTGTACTGTATCTGACGCTTTCTGAGCTCTTCCACCAGAAAAGCATAATCTCTTCTGGCTCTTAGCATTTGAGGTGGTATTTCTTTCAAAACAATCAGATCCTGTCCGCCAATTTGAAGCTTGGTATTATAGGACTCTTGTAATATCATATTTCTAGATTCTCTTGTAACAAAGTATATTACCACATCTCGGGGGAGTTGCCTTTGTTTTGCCGCCCAAGAATTAACGCGAAAAATTTTGTCAATCTGCCAATCAGAATTGGATCCCGGTCTTCCCACCAGACAGTCAAAAGCCTCAGAAAACATTTGCTTTAAGTTCTCCTGTTTCTCTTCACGCAGCCCCCTGACTCTTAATGCAAGCTCCATCTGCTTATACTGTATCATAATAATTTGTTTTTCAGCATTTTCAATTTTTTGTTCCACCATTTCAGTTTTAGATGTCAGGTTAGTTTTAGCTTCATTGAGAATCTCTAAGTTGTCTTCCATTCCAGAAATATATTCTGTCATTACATTTACAATTCCCATCATATCATCATTCATTTTGGTGACCTTAGTATCAAATTTATCATATAAAACTTCCATCTCATTCCTTATTTCATCTTTAAACTCTCTAAGCATTTCTAAGTTCTGTTCTCTGCATTCTCTGAACATTTCCAAAAAAAATTCTTTCGTTAGTACATCTCCACTAGGGGGCATAGAGGGTGGGGGCTGCAACTTTGTGCCAGGTATGGGAGACATGGATCTAGGAGGTAATTTCGCAGAAGTAAATTTTGATGCCATTATATCTTTGCTTTAAGTATTTATTCTAATTTTGCTAGTCCACTATGCCGTTTGGAGAAAAAGGAGAAATTCCTCCCTTTTTTTTTTTACAGAGAGTTTTACGGAGGATTTCAAAAGACTGGCATTAAACCAAAACAGTTCAGCAAGACAGAAAAAAACAACAAAGAGAAACCCCATTTGGAATGTCTCTATATCAACAAAGAGTCTTTGAAAGCTTCAAGGGAGTGGAGCTAATTAATTTGTAAAAAGTTATTCCTTTGATTCTGTGCCAGGAAGTTGGAGATATATCATTATAACAAATGCGGAAGCTATAAAATCGCCATTTTGAAAACAATTAAACAAAGGAGTTTTTTATAACATTGAAGCTGGTATTTTTGATAGAGAAAACAAAAAAAAAAGTTCTGAGGTTTGGTCTCTGCTCGTATTAATTTTCCATAGCCTAGTTTCAAAAGATTGTCCTGAGGGGGGGGGGTTTCCTTGCCTTGTGCTGTGAAAAACAGCTGAGAAGATCTGGCCGGAGTTAAATGACTCAGCCTTGGCTGAACCTCCTCCTCCGTTCACAGCCAAAAAAAAAAAAAACTGCAAACTTCAAAGAAGGTTCTTACCGACTGGGCCCCTCACTGCTTTTTTCTTGCCTGAAAAAAGAGATATCTATTAGATATTAAATAGATAACAAACCAGAACTCTGGGGGCAGCTCAGTTAAGCTGCCGGAGACGGCAAGCCCCTCCCCGGAAGTCATTTACTTGTTTGTAAAATCCTCTATTAACATCAAATCCTCATATCCTGTTTTAGCTGAACATCCATAATATTTAATACCAAAAATTCCATCTTCCATGCATATAGTTTATTATCATTCTCCCTTCTTTATGTAATTATATCGTATATGTAACATTTTCCCCATATTAGTTAACATTTAACTGTATATAGTTTTATTTTATTTTTTAATAGTGATAATTATTGTGATTAATAACCTTTGTATATGGTCCAAAAATATTTCCAACCTTCCCTTTTCATATCCAATTATTATTTATCATATCAACTTCACATTATATACATTACTATCAATATCAATTATTATTCAGCTATGTCTATTACAAATAAGAATAATTAGGTTTAGCTAATTTTGAATTGTATTCTTCCATCTATCAGCCTGTGTCTCTCCAATAACAAAACCTCCTTAATCCTATTACCATTCGTGGATCAAATTCTACAAACGTCTTTATAAGCAAGTCCAAACAGGAATATCTTCGCACCTTTTTGCTTAGGATGCCTCTCATATAATGTCCTAGGTGTTGTCCTACGCTTGTTGCACTTTTCAGCTTGTCTTTAATTTTCAGTGGTGGTATCGGAAATTCTGCAAATGATGTTTCATAAAGTATAAATTCTTTAATGCTTCTCATTCCTCCTGCGCTCTGTCTTTTGAAATAAATCTTCTGTATGGCTGCCCCCCCTTCAAATGTTGCATCTCTTTCTCCCTCCGAAGTAAACCAGATGCCCGGAGTGTCAGCAAGTTGAGAATCTTTAAACCAGATGCCTGGAGTGTCAGCAAATTGAGAAACTTCATTTCTGACATTCTTCATTTGTATTTCAGGAACATTCAAACATTCAATGTTCTCACTTTTTTCTTCATATTTTGATGTTAAAAACAACAAATAGTCCAGCTTTTTTTCAAATCTATCATACGTGTCAGACAACTTTTGTAACGTGGAAAAAATCATTTGAAGTGAATCATTTGAAACTTGCATAGACGCCATGTTTATGACGCAGCTAATATTTTTCCCTTTAGAGGCTTTAAGGTATTTGCAAGTAAAAACAAGCTGGGGGCTGTGCAATCTTATCTGATCTTAGACTAACACAGCCAAGCAATAAAAGTGTCAAATTGTAAGGAGCCAAATTATAGTAAATTGGTTTACAGCCCACTTAAAGAGAGTCAGAGGAGATGTTGAAGTAATCTTTCCTTTATCCATGTAAGTAGCATTTAAAACATTTAAGAAATAGGGTAACCACCGGCCATAAACCCATAAAAAAAAAAATTCGCCACTAGATTCTTCTGTTAATGTTAAAAACTGTTTGATGTTAAAAACAACAAATAGTCCAGCTTTTTTTCAAATCTATCATACGTGTCAGACAACTTTTGTAACGTGGAAAAAATCATTTGAAGTGAATCATTTGAAACTTGCATAGACGCCATGTTTATGACACAGCTAATATTTTTCCCTTTAGAGGCTTTAAGGTATTTGCAAGTAAAAACAAGCTGGGGGCTGTGCAATCTTATCTGATCTTAGACTAACACAGCCAAGCAATAAAAGTGTCAAATTGTAAGGAGCCAAATTATAGTAAATTGGTTTACAGCCCACTTAAAGAGAGTCAGAGGAGATGTTGAAGTAATCTTTCCTTTATCCATGTAAGTAGCATTTAAAACATTTAAGAAATAGGGTAACCACCGGCCATAAACCCATAAAAAAAAATTCGCCGCTAGATTCTTCTGTTCTTTGGTTTCAATTAGCTTAAATTTTTATGCGGACCGTGTCTCTTTGAGTAATAAAATCAGCTTACCAGTTGAAAACACTCACACCATTCTTAGGGGCAAGCTGCAGTTTCGGTTAGCTTACAGCTAATCCAGAAGGAACTGGCAAAGGAGGTTAAATTCCAAGCCCCCCAGAGACTTTGCGAACGTCTCTGGGGTCACTGGATCTCCTCCAACCTTTCACTGTCTCTCCGGGACAGCTTGGGTCCGAAACGAACCGTCCAATTTCCTTCGGAATAGGGGAATTTCAGGAATAGCCTGAAACTCCGTCTTCTCACTGCTAAGCCCCGCCTTCTTCCCTAGATGCAACTTTCTAAAGAAGGTACTTTGATTGTCGTTCGGTGCGTATATGACCACCAGCAAAATTTTATATCGACCAAATTTCAATTCAACCATTAAAAGTCTCCCCTCCCCATCAGTATACACCAATTTAGAATTGATATGATCTTTAACATACAGCACAATGCCCCTTTTCTTTTCACCTGCTAAAGGAGAGCCTTATGTACCATGCACCTGGCATTAAGCGACACCAGCCAGAGACCAGGGTCCTGTAATCCTGAGCACCCGGGGGTGTGAGAAGAGTGATGAGGGTCAGAACATGTGATCGCTCTTAAACAGGGAACCTGCGTCCCCCAAACAAAATTTGGCCCTTGGCCCCCACCATGTCTGCCTCTCCCAAAAATAGTAGAGGTGGTGAACCCCGCAATGGAATGGCTTAATGTCTCCCCCGGAATCCCAACCCTTCCCAGTACTCCCAACCTGTGCCCATTAGTTAGCTCTGGCCTGTGCCCTGGCAGACTCCCCCCCAAGCCTGTCTGAGCCATCCGAATCAACCCCCCACTCCCCCTTAAAATTTGATTAAAACCCCCTGTAAGAAACCCATAAGAAGTCTCTTCTTCACATGCCACTCCTCGGGATCCCAAGATCTGTCATTGAGGAAGCGTCTTGATAGGCAAGAAGGCCATCCCCGGGAAAGGGGGAGTTCCCGAAGGGAATAAAGTTCTGCCGCAGTATAACATAGAGGAGAGTGTGGCATTAACCAAACGGGGTGACATCATGGGGAGATGGAATGAGGAGATAACATGTCCATGGGGGGGGCAGCCGACAGTGTTCAAGAGGATAGTGGGAAGCTTATGTCCATCATAACAATGGTCGGTGTTAAGAACAATATGTAAGAGTAACGGCCAGATGCCTAAATCGCAGATAATGAATTGCGAGGTGGTAAAGCGGTCCGTAATGGTGGCGGTGAGGACAGTGGCGGCAACAGCGGTTGCTCCAACTTCAACAACTCCAACAGCTAAGCTCCGTCCACATCAGCTGCACTCATATCCATCACCAGGGCCACATTCCATTGACCTAGTCCATATTGCCACAAGAGGAGGGGCCAAATGGCCAAATGACACAGTACAGTGGCCCAGGCAATGGCGGTGATATCAGAGGGGGCCACAATGAAGAACACCCCCCCCACTCCAACCGTGCCCATGCCAACTACCAAGGCCACCTTCTGCTGGCATCAATATCCATGCCAGCTGCCTCAGCCACTCCCCGCTGATCCAATTTATCATGTCCATAAGCAAGGAGGAGGGGGTGAGCAATCGGGATAACACCACAGTGTGGGGAGCGGCAGCTGCAGAGATCCCAAGCCGGGCATCCCACCACCACTGACCACACCCACGTCAGCTGCAGAGACCCCAGGCCAGGCATGCCGCCGCCGACCACACCCACGCCGGCAGCCGACGATGCTCTTCATTCTCCTTTCACCGCCAACTGCCCCGTTTCACTCACGACATTCCGGCTACAAGGCAGGAAATTGCAGCTCAAGGGTATCCCCGAGGTCCCAGGAAGTTCTCATAGCTGGACCTGGAGCCAACGATGGGATAAGGTACCCCCTGCAAGCCCCGAGAAGGACAATCATTTCCCCGAAGCTCTCCTCAAACGCGACAGGACACCATCTTGGGCATGCGCATATTGAATTTTTTTTTGAAAAAAAGTGGAATCTGCAGTTGTGGTCAATGCAGAGACGACATCACCTTAACCATGCACATGATGTTAGCTCAATGGAATGATCAGGAAGAGACCAAATGCTTGGGGGAAGGCTTCGTCCAGGCCTCTTCCATGACTGGATCTCTCCGAGTGGATAGAAGTGGCAGAAAGTGACCCATTGAGGCCCAGGTGATCTGGGTGTTGAGAAGAAGGAAGATTGGGAAGAGAAACCCATAGGATGACCTTCACCTGTGGGAGCCACAGCAGCCACTGATGGAAATAGCAATTGGAACTGGAAGGACTGGAGGAAGAAGAAGTGGTGTGCAGAGAGCATCACCAGGCCAACAGAATGAGGAAGCAGTCATAAACTTCATGTGGGGGGGCTTTTGAAAAGCTCAATGTATGTGAATGCCTCACACAAGCTGCCCATACCAATGGCCAGTCACCTCCAGCCACAGTGATTGATGCGTCAATCACATCTGCAGTTATGCTGCTGGGTGGCAGTTCAACTCGCCCCTCCCTCCCATGGGTTAGCACCAGCAAGAGGGAGGAGTCATAAGACCCCCCCCCCCCACTGGGCATGAAGTTTAAAGGGGATTTCTAGAAACTGGAGTTCTTCCTAGCCCATGTTTGGACTTACATGCAGGGATATGGTCTGGGGATAACTACAGAAGGCAGCAAAATGAGATGTGTCACTATGGACTTGGAAGGGGCCATAGCACAGTGGATGATTATCCTCTACAACAATGATGCTCCAGAGATGAGAAACTTCAATTAATTCATGGTCCACAAGCATTTCTAAGACCCTATAGCCAACTCCAAAGCTAGAGATCACATCAAGACCATCAGCCAGAGATGGAGATGGGTGGCTGAGTACACCCAGGAGTTTCACGATCTGGCTTGCAGGCTCACCGACTGGCTGCAAGAATCCTCTTGGGAAGTTTCAAAGATGGGCTGTGCAACAAGGTCTAATCTGCATCTCCAGGGGTGCCTCCCCTAGCTTTCATGGCTGGTATATTCTGGCAGAGGAGGTGGTGATCAACCTAGGCTGAAAAAGTATCACCCAGGGAATAGGTGGCAAAAATCGTTCCCAGAGAAGAAAGAAGCAGCAAATGTGCAGCTGAACATCCCAAACCCTCAGAGATGCTCCACTGCCTGTTTCAAGTGCAGGAAGGATTTGTAATACCAAATGCAAATCCAATTGCCCTGCCGAAAAGGGGGAGGAGGAGGATAAGCCTGCTAAGCTGCCATTGCAAACTTGTGGGACAGATCTGGAAGGAGTGGAAGTTGTAGAGTTCACTCCATCCCCCAAAGATAGCAAGAGAACTTCAACTAGCCCAGTACAAGGACTTGGGGGGGAGGGATACCGACTCCAGTGATAATGCCCTGGTAAGTGGCCCAGACACTTACTCTGGTGACAGTCCCAATTGAACTGGTAGTCAAATCATCAGGACAAAAAGCCAACCTACTGGCTCAGGACTCAAGGGTGCACCAAATGCATGGTCAACCTTGCCTTGGTTGAAAAGCTAGGTATGAGACTGCTGAAGGTGCCAGTGGCATTTTCTCAGCTGAAAGGCTCTGTATAGCCTTTATATAGGGGTATCAGGGCGGCGTTTGTCACCAAACCAACGTAAATGCAGATGGGAGTACACACAGAGACTTTTTTTATCATCGCACCGAGCATAGAAAGATCCCTGGTGCTGGGATTTGCATGGCTATGGAAATGGAACCCTATGTAGAGGAGGGGGGGCTGCTTAAAATCCAGTGAGCTGAGGCAAAAGGAAAACTAGGAATGGACTTATGGGACCCGAAGCCAAGGCAGGCAATGGAGGCTGCAATGCAGGAGTGAAAGAAGACTGGCCTTAGATTCCATAGAAGTACCGGGACTTGCAGAATGTGTTTAGTGATAAGAGCTCAGATGAGCTCCTACCCCACCAGCCAACTGACTGCTCTATAGAAATCCTGCTGGGAGCCAAACTGCCTAATCCCAAGCTATATTCAATGACTCCTAGGGAACTGCAGGAGTTACAGCCATTTATAGACAAAAAGTTAAAATGGGGGTTCATCCAGTCAGCCTGACCCAGAGTGGCTGCTCCAATCCTGTTCAGAGTTTTGGACTGCAAGTGGACCCTGCTGTATTCATGCAGCTGATAAATGAGCTGCTGCATGAGCACATACAAGATGGTGTTGGTTTACCTAGATGACATACTGATCTATACTGAAACCATGGCACCTGCCATCAAAGGACTGTGGGGGAGGGATGAGAGGACAAATGGGCAAACTTTATGCATGTAATGTGGGAATTTGGGAGGGGGAATGGAAGCTGAGGAAAAGTGGAGCAACATGGAACCAGTTCATGACAGGTATCTTTATGGCCGTTTGCCCTGAGTGTGGAAATTTACCAACCCGAACACCTCAGGATTCCCAAAACATCTCAGTGGCATCATATTTGCTGGGTTTGGACTGGTCATGGTGGAGGGATGAGAATGAAGGAAATAGTTTTGTATCGATGCAGGGGAAACTCAGATTCTGGTTGAATTTACTACAACCAGCATCTCTTAGTAAATGTACTTTGTATGTTGTATGTTGTATGTTTATTATACTTGTATGCCGCCCTATTCCCGAGGGACTCAGGGCAGCTAACAAACAAGTGGGGAAGGGGGAGATACAAAAAACGAACAGGACAAAAACAAGATACAAGAAACAGATTAAAAGCTACACAACTATCGCAACAATTCAAGTGGGGCTGGGAACTCATCAGCCCCAGGCCTGCCGGAACAGCCAGGTCTTGACGGCTTTGCGGAAAGCCTGAAGGGTGGTGTGGGTCCGGATCTCCACGGGGAGATCGTTCCAGAGGGCCGGAGCAGCCACAGAGAAGGCCCTCCCCCGGGGGGTTGACAGTCGACATTGGCTAGCTGATGGTATCTGGAGGAGGCCTAATCTGTGGGATCTGATGGGTCGTAGGGAGGTAATTGGCAGGAGGCGGTCTCTCAAGTACCCAGGTCCGATACCATGTACTTTTCACTTCAATGAAATGGAGTTGAGGGTTTTTCTTCCTTAAGGTATCAGACTGGGGCAGGTCAGACATTAGGTGGAATCTGCCTATGAAAGAAAATATTACAAATGTGTCAGGGTTCCAAATAACAGATCCAAAGCAATCAAAACTCTGAGGCCTAGAGTTTCCTCAAAGTATGAATTTATTAGGAATGTCATATTGGCACAGCTGGTAAAAACCCGACTCTGAAGAACCCAGGGTTTTCCTAATCCAAATCAAAACCCCAAGTTCTTGCCCCCAGGTCACAAGTCCATCACATGACCCAATCAGGTTGCAGTCCCAGTTTCAGTTGGCTCTTGTCCACACCCCTGCAACACCTGGTAGAGCATCCTTGCTCCCATGGGAAAGAATGTTATTTTGGCTACACATCCCCCCAGCTATCTCCCTCCCCCACAAATTCCCACAACTCCAACAGGCCTGGCTGTGGCAGCCTTGAAGATGCTCCCAAAATGGTTTCAGGACTGACACTTAAGCTTCCAAGTAAACATTAGGTATTGAAAGACATATATTTATACAGGTATTCAAAGAAAAATGTTTATATAAGTATATCTAATGAGAAATTATCTTTGAATATAGTTTAAATAGAGACTGGTATGTAGCTTTTGCAGGCTCAATTTCACTAAATCATTAAACTAGAATTTGAAGCAAGAAGTAACTAATCCAGACCTCTTTAATATTCAATGAAACCATTTAAATTGTCCACAAGAGATGTCTGTCCAGTTTCTTTAAAACTTCCAGAGATAAATGCATAACGACAGTTTGGCTGTTTGACTATTTTACAATTATGGTAAGATGTTTTTCCATGTACAGTAGTTAAATAAAATCTAAGTACTTTCAACCCATTCTAGTTCTAATTTCTGTGGCCATGGAAAGTTTGTTTGTTTCCATCTTCCCTTTAGTTTACCTTTACATGGCTATAAAGGTAATGATAAAAGTTTCCCCAGTTGCGGTTGACTCTAGGGAGCAGTCCCCATCTCTGTTTCAAGGGAGCCAGTGTTGTCTGAAGACACTTCCATGGTCATGTGCAGCATGACTATATACTGAGGCACATAGAACACTATTACATTCCCACCAAATGGTACCTATTTATCTACTCACATTTGCATGCTTTTGAATTGCTTGGTTGGCAGAAGAACATGGCTACATGTATCCCCTAAATCAAAGTTCCTCAACCTTTCTGAGTTTACAGACCAGTGCATGAGGAAGAGGGAATGGTTCTATGTGAGCGACCGTCAAGTGTGCACATACTGCTCCATTTGCATGCGCGGTGAGCATGTGCATCCATTGCTCATGCAAATGGAGCGTGTGTGCACATGCTCACCAGTGCTGGGTCCTGGATCCCATTCCAACCGGTACGGTCGGAACAGGCCCGGCAGTGTCCACATGGACATGTGCAGCATACATGCACACATGTTCAGTGCATGTTGCGCAGTGCACGCTTGAATCTTAGGTCCTCCATGAGCCTCCATGATGCTTCAGCTGCTTCACTGAGCATCGCGCAGGTACTGTACGTGCCATGCGTGGAAGCACAGAAGCCTTAAAAGACAGGTAAGGAGCTTGGGCGGGCGGGTGAGTATCCAGTGTTCTGGGCAGGTCCATTACGCCCATACGGGGCGTACCACCTGCAACCCACCACTGGTGCTCACCCACTACCTGAGCAAGTGGAGATGCATGTGCATTCACACATCTTGCCCGACATTTCCATGGCCCAGTTGCAAACAGCTCATGGCCCACTCGTAGGCTATAGCCCAGAGGTTGAGGACCCCTGCCCTAAATCATTTTATCTCCAGATAAAGTTGTAATTAATTCAATTTTGGCTCACCAGATTAAGCATTCTATGCACTTTATTTTTAATTTCTATGTTATATGAATAAATGATTTTTGTATATAACATTTCATTAAGTCATATACTTAGAGGGGAAATCTGAATCTCACCTGAACTCTTTTTAAATCAACAAAAATATTTCCTTTGTTTTCTGTAGAGAAAATAGTATTTTAAAAAATAATTCATTTATTTGTTCATTCTTTATAAAATGAAGTAATTAATAAATAAATAATTGTCTGGAGAACCTGTTGATTAAATATCTCCCCCTGAACAGCAGATGTGAAAAAGAGAGAAGATTAATTATGAGCACAATAGTCTCTAAGCAAATGCTTGTCTTATTGTTTATAAAGAAGTACCACTATTAGTGATAATTATTTCTTTCTGCTGCATTGTTTTTCAACTCATGTTGAATATTATTTGTGTGGAAAAATAACCACTTAATTTCTTCTCAAGAAAATAGCTTACACACAAGGAAGATTTATTGAAAATATTAGTTGTAATAACTGTTCCATTGATGAGGAAAACCAAACAGATTTAGCAGAGTATTTGCTAAACTATCTATTTTCAACAGTGCATAACAATCTACAAACCTTGCTATGTTTTAAAACTTGGGAGAAGCTGCATGAGTCACAGGACTGGTCCTGTTATTTGGCAGAATGTGATAACTCTGAAGCAGATGGTAAGCCATGGAAAAGAAACGAAAAGAAAAGAAACAAGTTGTTAATGATGATGAGGCTCCTCTTGTTTATTTTTTACTTCCACAGATATGAAAAGTTACCTATGAAAAGTTTGATTCACTACCAAAATAATTTGTCCAGCTTTTGATATTATTCACTTTGATCAGGATGTAAGGAATGAGAAAGAGAAGGAATTGTTACAAAGTACACAATATCCTATATTGCTACTGTTGAGTCAATAACATGCATGAGTTTATATAAAGTACGTTTTGATGGTTTTGATTAGCGTACTATAGGAAGCATTTAATGGATTAATTTAATCACTATGTGTTCTTCTTTTCCTCTGCTGGTTCCTTTTTGAAAAATGCAAATTTGGAAACTTGTTATCTACTTAAAGGCCAAAATAATAATAATCCCTTTCCTAATCCTTTTGGAATTATGGTTTAGGTAAGTACAGCTGTTGCTATGGCTCAAAAATATCAGCACTTAGGAGAATGTAAGTTTCCCGCTCTATTTAATTAATAAAAGCACTGTTCAGTTTTACTGTGTATCCATTGACAGTTGCCAAAGTGACCTTATAGGCATAGAAAAACTCATAATGTTTATAAAAAACCTTTGTGAAAAAAGGCATGGAAACATCTCAATATTACATGGGTCTTAAGCATTTTAGTTTTTTGATGGCTTTGCTAGGCAGTTGTTTCTTCTACCATTTTAAAAATGGGATTTAACTCTAATAAAGAAGCATAAGCCATGGTTACCCTACAATATATTGTCTATAAAAACAGCTTTTAGAATTGTATAGAAAAAAGAATAAAGAGAACCAATCTTTTGTTCAACTTTACACAAATGTATTAACACAGAAAATGCCTAGTGTTTAAAGGAACATAGGAAATTCTGAAGATCTGTGACTTATGCCAAATAGATGTTGCCTACTTGCTCATTGAGTAAATTTACTGCTTTCTTAGAAAATGATAGGCATTAAGTTGGCATCTTAATTGCTCTGGCACCTTGCATTCAAATCCCAATAGAATTCTGTTTCTAAAAAAAAGAATTCTGTAAATCCATGATGTTGAAGTAAGTAAATCCCCTAGGAATTATTTTTCTTCTATTTTTCATAAATACAATCTCAGTGGCATATTGTGTACTTAATATGTTCTGTACTTAATAATTACTATTCTGCAAAATTCTTGGGTTTTAATTGTCAATCAAAGGGTCATTGATCAACTGGGAGTCTAATCCCTAACCAAATACATATATATTGACAATTCAGTCCTATCCAAGGTGGAGAAAGATCCACAGGAATGTCTTTTCTTGCACTTAAATATATCATGAATACATTTCACCAACCTCTTTTTCCCTGACATGTCCTAATGAATTTATGAATTATGATTAATGAATGAAGTACAAAATGAAGCAGGGCACAGGCTGATGGAATTTTGTCAAGAGAATATGATGGACATAGCAAACACTCTTTTCCAACAACCCAAGAGATGATTCTACACATGGACATCACCAGATGGTCAAAACAGAAATCAGATTGACTATGTGCTCTACAGCCAAAGATGGAGTAGTTCTATACAGTCAGTAAAGACAAAACCAGGAGCTTTCTGTGGCTCAGATCATGAGCTTCTTGTTGCAAAATTTAGGCTTAAATTGAAGAATGTAGGGAAAAGCACTAGGCCACTCAGGTATGAA
Organism: Thamnophis elegans; assembly: GCF_009769535.1. Classification (NCBI taxonomy): domain Eukaryota; kingdom Metazoa; phylum Chordata; class Lepidosauria; order Squamata; family Natricidae; genus Thamnophis; species Thamnophis elegans. The sequence continues at coordinate 52,884,442 of NC_045547.1, forward strand.
TTAAATCATATACCTGGTGAAGATACAGTAGAGGTAACAAATAGATTTAAGGAATTAGACAGAGTGCCTGAAGAACTATGGATGGAGGTTCACAACATTGTACAAGAGGTAGCAACTAAAACCATCCCAAAGAAAAAGAAATGCAAGAAAGCAAAATGGCTGCCTGAGAAAGCTTTATAAATAGCTGAGGAAAGAAGGGAAGTGAAAGGCAAGGGAGAAAGAGAAAGATACCAAGGACCCAATTGAATGCAGAATTCCAGAGAATAACTAAAAGAGATAAGAATGCCTTTTTAAATGAACAGTGCAAAGAAATAGAAGAAAACAACAGAATAGGGAGGACAAGAGATCTCTTCAAGAAAATCGGAGATATGAAGGGAAGGTTTCATACAAAGATAGGCATGATAAAGGACCCAAATTGGCAGGGACCTAACAGAGGCAGAAGAGGTTAAGAAGAGGTGGAAAATTGCATAGAAGAGGTGGCAAAATTACACAAAATTATACAGAATACAAGAACAAACTTAACGTCCCTGATAAACACGATGGGGTGGTCACTGACCTTGAGCCAGACATCCTAGAATGTGAAGTCAAATGGGCCTTAGAAAATCTGAGCAACAAAGCTAGTGGAAGTGACAGTATTCCAGCTGAGCTATTCAAAATTTTAAAAGATGATGCAGTAAAAGTGCTACACTCAATTTGCCAGCAAATTTGGAAAACTCAACAGTGGCCACAGGATTGGAAAAGGTCAGTTTACATTCCAGTTCCTAAGAAGGGCAATGCCAAAGAATGTTCAAACTAACCCACCATTGCACTCATTTCACATGCTAGTAAAGTTATGCTCAAATTCCTATAAACTAGGCTCCGGCAGTATGTGGATCCAGAACTACCAGAAGTATAGGCAGGATTTCAAAGAGGCAGAGGAACTAGAGATCAAATTACCAACATACGCTGGATCATGGAGAAAGCTAGGGAGTGCCAGAAAAACATCTACTTCTGCTTCATTGACTATGCTAAAGCTTTTGATTGTGTGGATCACAACAAATTCTTAAAGAGATGGGAGTACCAGACCATCTCTTGAGAAATCTATATGCAGATCAAGAAGCAAAGTAAAAACTGGACACGGAACCATCAAAATTGGGAAAGGAGTCAGGCAAGGCTGTATACTGTTGCCCTGCCTATTTAACTTGTATGCAGAGCACATCATGAGAAAGGCGGGGCTAGATGAATCAAAAGTTGGAATTAAGATTGCCAGGAGAAATATCAACAACCTTAGATATGCAGATGATACTACTCTAATAGCAGAAAGTGAAGAGGAACTAAAGAGCTTCTTGATGAGGGTGAAGAAGGAGAGTGCAAAAGTTGGCTTGAAACTCAACGTTAAGAAAACTAAGATCATGACATCCGGCCCTCTCAATTCCTGGCAAATAGATGGGGAAGAAGTGGAGGTAGTGACAGATTTTATTTTCCTGGGCTCTAGGATCATTGCAGGTGGAGACTGCAGCCAATAAATTAAAAGACGCTTGCTCCTGGGGAGGCCTTTGAACTATGGTGCTGGAGAAGACTGAGAGTTCCTTGGACTGCAAGATGATCAAATCAGTCAGTCCTAGAGGAGATCAACTCTGACTGTGCTTTAGAAGACCAGAGTATGAAGATGAAAGTGAAATTATTTGACCACCTAATGAGAAGAAAGGACTCACTGGAGAAGAGCCTAATGCTGGGAAAGATTGAGGGCAAAAGAAGAATGGGATGACAGAGAATGAGGTGGCTGGATGGAGTCACCGAAGCAGTAGGTGTGAGCTTAAATGGACTCCAGAGGATGGTAAACGACAGGACGGCCTGGAGGAACATTGTCTATGGGGTTGCAATGGGTTGGACACAACCTCACAACTAACAACAACAACCTAATGAATTGTCACATCCCCAACACATTCCTGCATCATGCTAAAACCATTTGTAACTGTCCTGGTATTCAGGTGTTCAAATGCTAGTTGTTGCTTTTTAATCAGGCAACTTGTAGCAGTTCAGCTGTAAACTCTGTTGCTCTTCATTTAATCAGTGTTGCAGCCTAATAAACCTTAGATGGTCTTGCTAGTTAAATGCAAATACAGCCATCTTCTTCTCTAATATGTGGACATTATCTTGCTAGTTAGATGCAAATACAGCCATCTTCTTCTCTAATATGTGGACATTATCAGAAATTAGACATTATCAGCATTAGATCAGAAATGGCAGCAGGGAGGATCTACCCAGTAGAGTGGGAGAGTGACTTCTAGCAATTCCCTAATGCTATTAAACCCTTATAGCAAAGAAGAATAGTAATTGGGAGATAATAATTAGGGTAATTAACCAATTCTTGTCCTTGATGTGCATGCTAAATAAGACACTACCATCTAATGGCATTGTGCTTGCAGCAGGACACAGATTGCCAAGGGAAGAGGGGTTGCCACCTTTCATGTTAATGTAGTTTTATGCTAAAATGGAGTGAAATGCATTTTAGCTCAATCCTAAATCACCAAGGGAATCAACTTCTAGAAAGTTCATTGCTAGCTGAATACTGAGAGACTAAGTGGGTTATGACTATAGTTCTGAACAGGGACGTACAGTCAGGGGAGGCAGGGGAGGCAGAGGAGGCAGGGCCTCACCACTGTCATCATGAAAAGAAAACAAATTGTAAAAGGAAAAAGGCTGAGGTAGTTGCTGCCAGAGTCACAGTGGGTGACGCTGCTTAATGCTTAACTGTGTAAAAAAGCCTCTAAAAAAGTGCCCTCTACAGGGGGTGGCAGGAGAACGAGGTGCCTCATTTAGTCTGACTTTATGATCACTCGAGCAGAGCTAAGCAAGGGTTAAAAGCCAAAAAATTCCTTATGTAGATGAGGCACGTCATCCTCCTGACTCTTTTAGAGGACGTTTTTAGAGGCTTTATAGAGGCTCTGGGAGCAGCTAGCTCAGTCTGACCTCAGAGCTCATGCCTTTTTCCTTTTACATTTTTTTTTCTTTTCATGATGGCAGGCAAGAGCAGAGTTGAAATCCTCTCTGGAACAGCTGGAAAAGGTGCATGTGTGGGGAGGGGGAAGGAATTCAAAAAGTTTGATTGCATGCAGAGCCACATTACCTTTTCAAACACACACACACACACACACAGAGCTGGATAAAAGTATATAAGCCCAGTTTCGCTGATTATAAGTTTGAAAAGGCAACGTGGCTCCACCTGCAATCAAAGGCTTGGATTGGAAGGCAACAGGGGAATGGGGGGGGTATGGCAGAGGAGCTGCTTTCAAGCCATTGGAAAATATATCCAATCCAACGCCTGTGTTTGTGTTTGAGAGTGAGTGAGTGAGAGAGGGATCCAACTTCTCTGTATGCGTGTGTCTGTTTGAGGGAGGGGGAGGAAGGAGGGGGAGGGAGAAGAAAAAGAATGAAGGAAAACTTATTTCGCAAAGGAGAAAAAATGCTGTCACTTTAAATCGGAACTGAGCATGCCTGGCTATGGAATTCTGGGAGTTGAAGTCCACAAGTCTAAAAAAAATTTGAAACCCCTGTGTCAGTGCCTCACCAGCCATAAACCTCACCGCATGTCACTGGTTCTGGACTATTTCTTCTACTGCAGAATTTTCCTGAGAGAAGCAGTAGAAAGTGCAGAATATCATACACATCATGATGTTCTTGCACACATGACACAAATTACACACACTTCTACAATTGCATGATAATTTAAATGGTGATAGTCATCTTAACTATTCTAATTATCCCAACAGGAAATTTTTTTGCTGATACTGATTTAGGCTAATCAATGGGAGCGCAACTGCTCCCACCTTTGTTTCTTCCTTAGCAATAATGCTAACTTCCTCTCTCTTTCAAACCCACTTTTGATAGGATTCAGTGCTATTGTACAAAGCTGGAAATGATTTAGGTCATTTATCTCCTTTCCTTTCTCTCTGTTGGAGAAGACTCCTGATAATATTATGGGTAGCTAAGAAAACAAACAAGTGACTCATTGAACAAATGACTAAAGAAAAGGACAATCAATAGCAAAATTGATGGAATCAATGATAGTGATGACAGTGTATTAAGGATCAGATAAAGATATAAATCACTTGATGGCACCTAGTCAATCAATCATCTGCATGTCCTCATTGAAGTTTAGAAATGATTGTCATCATATTTTTGTAATGGATCATTTAGTATAAGTAGCATATATGGAAAAAGTGGAAGAAGAAAACAAAAATCTTTTTCTTTCATTCTTTTTTTGAAAATTTTTATTATTTTAATTAAAAAAAACACAAAAAAAGAATAATCTTTCATTACATCTTGTAGAAAGCGTGTTGATTGGTTACAAATACATTTTGTGCGTTTCTTCCACAATCATTACATATACTTCCTTCAAATTGAACTGTACATTTTAAATCAAAAATTTTTATGTATTTTACTACCACTGTACCACAATTCTCATTTAATTACAATTATTTAAAAGTGCTTTTATCTAAAATCATTTGTATTTAAAGACACAACCACCTACTGCATTCATTCACAATTTCAATAAACCTCCAATAACATTACACCTTTATAACATATTCTGAAACAAAGTCAGTTAAAGCGGTATATAAGTCTAACTGCTATTGCTATTGCTAAGGCTGCTTCACTTAATAACCAAGAAAGAAACCACTCAACTCCATTTTGCAGAATTAAGAGTACTTTTACTGATTATAAGTAAATAGAAGCTAAGCAAAGCTGGATCTGAGCAAAAGCGCGCGAAAGCATTAGATATCAATACATGACCTATTCTCCTCCTCTTGGTAACCCGAGTCCATAGTCCAATCGTATATCTCCAAAACTGTCAGGTGGGAGACATCTTCAAAAATCATCATCAGGTTGGTATGCCGGACAGTTGGCCTTGGCAGGAAACTCCCCTCCTTCCACATGCGCAAACGAATGGTGTGAACAACTCCCAATTAACAGTCCTCCTGTACAGAATATTTCCCTCACCCAAATACCATGCCCTCCCTCCCCATTTCAATGGCAGCCAAAAAGCAAGCAGCAAAACAGAGGCTGACATCCGTCCCTCCTCCAGAAAAAAGGATGATCATCCCTGCAGAAATGAAAGAACACAGACAAACAAGGGTTTCAGGTGCCGCGACCCCAGGAAAGGGGCGGGGGAGGGGCCATCATCATCCGAAGGTCATTAGTTCCTCATAGGATCCCTGCTCCGAAGCTTGTCGGGTGTGAGTCCCTGTTGGTGAAGTTGGACCTTGAGGGTCAAGTGGGCTTATTGTTAACGTACCTACCTCCCAACAGCATTGCAACAGCCCTCCCCTCGTTCCTCCAGTCAGTAGCCAAGCTGGCAGTAGAATTCCCCAGGCTTATGATGCTGGGGGATTTCAACCTGCCTTCGCTCGGTGAACGATGGGGCGCAGGAGTTCATGGCTTCCAAGCCATGGACTTGACCCAAGTAATCCGGGGTCTGACTCACTCAGTGGGTCACACGCTTGACCTCGTATTTCTCTCGGAGCAGTGGAGATGTGATCTAGATTTGAAGGGCATTAACATCTTGCCCTTATCATGGTCTGATCACTTCCTACTGAGGATTGACTTTCGGAAACCAATCCCTCACTGTAGGGAGGGGGAACCGATTAGGTGGTTCCGCCCCAAACGCCTGATGGACCCTATGGGATTTCAGACGGCACTTGGAGAAATACCTGTCGCTCTCGTCTACAGTCCGGTAGAGTCCTTAGTCACTGCTTGGAATACAGCAGCTGCAGGGGCTCTAAACCGGCTTGCGCCTTTATGGCTTCTCCGAGGTAGTGGATTCAGGAGGGCTCCTTGGTTCACCGAGGAACTCCGGGAGATGAAGTGCCAAAAGAGACGCCTAGAGCGCCGCTGGAGGGCTAGTAACTGAATCTGACCGAGCACTGATGAGAGCCTATATCAGGACCTATCTCGTGGCAACACGGGCAGCGAAATGTGTGCATTTTCCCACTCTTATTGCATCTGCTGAATCATGCCCAGCGCCTTGTTTAGAATAGCCCGCTCCCTCTTGAAAGGGAGGGATGCGGATGACCCTTTACAGGGTAGAGCTGAGGAATTTGTTCAGTTTCTAACAGATAAAGTCGCTCGGATTCGGACGAATCTGGACTCCAATTGCACGGTACCAGCCGAGGTACCGGGGGAAGGTCTTGAGTGGATTTTATGGAGCGAGTTTCAACTTGTTGCTCCTGAGGAAGTGGACAAGGCCATGGGAGCAGTGAGTGCCTCAACATGTATACTGGACCCGTGCCGCTCCTGGCTGGTCTCGACCAGCAGGGAGGTGACACATGGCTGGTTCCAGACGATAGTTAACATCTCTCTCCAGGAGGGATCCTTCCCACACCTCCTAAAGGATGCGGTGGTGAGACCCCTCCTGAAGAAACCTTCTCTGGACCCAGACATTTTGAGTAACTATCGTCCAGTCTCCAGCCTCTCCTTTGTAGGGAGGGTTGTTGAGAAAGTGGTGACCTTTCAACTCTGACGGACCTTGGATGAAACCGATTATCTGGATTCCTTTCAGTCGGGTTTCAGGCCTGGTTACAGCATGGAAACTGCTTTGGTCATGCTGATCGATGATCTCTGGCGAGCCAGGGATAGGGGTCACTCCTCTATCCTAGTGCTTCTTGACCTCTCAGCAGCCTTCGATACCATCGACCATGGTATCCTTCTGCGATGGTTGTGAGAGGTGGGAGTGGGAGGCACCATCCATCGGTGGTTCTCCTCCTACCTCTCAGACAGGTCACAGTCGGTGTTGGTTGGAGGGCAGAGATCGACCCCTAGGCCCCTCAATTATGGGGTGCCGCAGGGTTCGGTCCTGCCCCCCTTCTATTTAACATCTACATGAAGCCGCTGGGTGAGATCATACCATGCCAATTACCTCCACGCGACCTATTAGATCTCATCGATTAGGCCTCCTCCGAGTTCCATCTGCTGGTCAATGCCGACTGGCAACTACGCGGAGGAGAGCCTTCTCGGTGGTAGCTCCGACCCTATGGAACGATCTCCCCGTGGAGATTCGTACCCTCACCACCCTCCAGACCTTCTGCACAGCCCTCAGAATCTGGCTATCCCGTCAGGCCTGGGGCTAAGACTGTAACCCGCCCGAATGGTATGAACGTTGTGTTTTTAATTATGTATTGTCTTTATGTTAAAAGTTTGTCTCCCCCTCCCTTTTGGGTTGTGAGCCGCCCTGAGTCCCCCCAGGGAAAAGGGCGGCATACAAATAAACTTCTATACTCTATACTCTATACGCTGGCACGGTATTAAATACCACCAATACGCGGACGATACACAATTGTATCTGTCCGCCCCGTGCCACCTCAGCGAAGCGGTAGAAGTGATGTGCCAGTGCCTGGAGGCTGTCAGGGTCTGGATTGGAATGAACAAGCTTGCACTCAATCCCGACAAGACCGAGTGGCTATTGATGCTCCCTCCCAAGGATGGTCCAGCTATTCCATCTCTTAGCCTGGGGGGTGAAATTATACGCCACTCAGAGAGGGTTCACAATTTGGGGGTCCTCCTGGTTCCGCAGCTGACGCTAGAACATCACTTGTCGGCTGTGACCAGGGGGCCTTTGCCCAGGTTCGCCTGGTGCACCAGTTGCGACCCTATCTGGACCGGGAGGCCATTCAGATGGTCACTCACGCCCTCGTCACCTCAAGACTGGATTATTGTAGCGCGCTCTACATGGGGCTGCCCCCAAAGAGTGTTTGAAGACTTCAGTTAGTCCAGAATGCAGCTGCATGAGCGATAGTTACACCTATCCTCCGCAAGCTGCACTGTCTTCCCATTGGTCTCTGGACACGCTTCAAGGTGGTAGTCGTTACTTTTAAAGCCCTACATGGTATCAGACCTGGCTACCTGAGAGACCGCCTCCTGCCAGTTACCTCCCAGAGACCTATAAGATCGCACAGACTAGGCCTCCTCCGGATTCCATCTGCCGGTCAATGTTGGCTGGCGACTTCCCGGGGGAGGGCCTTCTCTGTAGCTGCTCCGGCCCTATGGAATGATCTTCCCATGGAGATCCGGACCCTTACTACCCTTCCAGCCTTCTGCAAAGCGACCAAGACCTGGCTGTTCCAGCAGGCCTGGGGCTGTTGATTTATCCAGCCCCATCCTAAGTTATGAATGTTGTGGAATTTTTAATGTTTTTATTATTTTTTGTATGTCCCCCCTCCCTTTTTTACCTGTAAGCCGCCCTGAGTCTCTTTGAGAGTGGGTGGCATACAAACTAATTAATTAATTAATTAAATAAATAAATAAATAAATAAATAAATAAACAGATGAACAACATAACATAGAAGAAAAAAAGGAAGGGGGCATAAAAGAGAAATCAATCGAGGTCAAGGCTTGTCTGGGTAGGCAGAGTAGAATTTACGGAGAAGTAGAGGAGGCCGTACATGGGTCTTATCAACCCATTCAGCATGAGAAGGAGGGAAATGCTTCCATGACACAAGATATTGAACACGGTTCCTATGTTTTCTAGAGTCCAAAATTTCTTTAACCTCAAAATGCTGTTCACCCTCAATCAGGAGCGGGGCAGGTGGAGCCACCAAAGGGCCCCGCAATTGAGAAGTACGTTCTGGCTTTAGGAGATTGACATGAAATACCAGGTAGACACGGTTGAGATATTTAGGCAGTTCCAGACGTACGGACACAGGGTTGATGAACTTGATAATTGGGAACGGGCCAACATACTTGGAACCCAATTTCTTAGACTTTTGAGAGGTCTGGAGGAATTTGGTGGATAAATATACACAATCACCAACTTTATACTCCTTTGGTTTCATTCTCTTTTTATCCGCTTGTTTCTTCTGTGCTCGATGTGCCGCATCCAGCACCCAATAAGCCAAAGGCCACATCTCTCGGAGTTGGTCACTCCACTCGGAAAGGGACAGTACTTGTGGTTTTTCTCGAGGTACCTCAGGGATAGGCACAAAATCATGTCCATACACCATTTTGAAGGGCGTAAATCCAGTGCTGCTGTGTACCGAGTTGTTATACACCACCTCAGCATGAGGCAATAATTCCTCCCAATTATCCTGCTGGTAATTGATGAAACATCAGAGATACTGTTCCAGCACAGAATTAGTCCTCTCACAGGCCCCATTAGTTTGAGGGTGGTGGGCGGAGCTTAAGCCCTGGGCGGAGCCTATTAACTTCAAAAACTCTTTCCGAAACAAGGAGGTAAATTGGACCCCCCTATCCAAGATGATGCAGTCCAGTACCCCATGTAGATGATATATATGTGTAATGAACAACTTAGCTAAAGATTTAGCGGACAGGATCTTGGAACAAGGAATAAAATGAACCTACTTGGAGAACAAGTCGGTAACAACCCAAATCACCGTACTTCCTAGACTTTCCGGCAATTCAAAAATGAAATCCATGGAGATCTCCTTCCATGGTTCCAGGACGGGCCACTGCTTGGAGCAATCCTTGGGGTTTACCCGGTGGCCGCTTTGATGCAGTGGGGCAGCTAGCTACATAAGATTCAATGTCTTTTTTCAACGAGGGTCACCAAAATTGTCTTTTGATGAGATGCAGGGTTTTTACAAACCCAAAATGTCCAGCCATGCATGAGTCATGAGCACGTTGAAGAACCAGGCCCCTAATAGTTGCGGGAACATACAATTTAGCTCCAATCCAAGCCAGCCTTCATGGTGCACAAAACCACTCATCAACTTCAAGGGTCTCCTTGAATTTTGTAACGAGATCCTGTGTGACTTCCAAATTGGAATTGGTCTGGCTTCTGGTGATGACCGGAGCGGCGAGGCTTCTCGTTGGCATGACAGGTTGGACGACACTAAGCTTTGAACTCTTATATTGAGGAAGTCTGGACAAAGCATCAGCCATAAAATTCTTCCCTCCTGGGATAAGTGAAATTGAAACTATTGAAGTGTTGTGTCCATCTCATTTGTTTGGGGGATAGTTTTCGGGGGGTCTTTAATGCCTCTAAATGTTTGTGATCAGTCCATACCTCAAAAGGGTGTTTTGCCCCCTCCAAAAAATGACACCAGGTCATCAAGGCCCACCTGACCACAAAAGCCTCCTTTTCTCAAATGGCCCATCATCTCTCAGTCTCTGTTAGCTTTTGAGAGGTATAAGCACAGGGTTGCAACTTCCCATTTGCATTCGCCTGAAGTAGCACCGCCCCTACTGCAAAATCACTAGCATCTGCTTGGATGACAAAAGGTGAATCCATGTCCGGGTGTTTCAAAACTGTTTCGGCTGCAAAAAGCCGTTTTAACTTTTCGAACACCGCTTGACATTCCATAGTCCAGTTTAAGGGTTTACCCGGTCTAGGTATTGCCTCCCCCTTTGATTTTAGGAGGTTTGTAATTGGCAGGGCAATCTTGGAAAGGAAGGAATAAATTGACGATAGCAAAACCTAAGAAACTTTGCAACTGTTTGTGTGTGCGGGGGGCCGCCCATTTGGTGACTGCTTGGACCTTTGCTGGGTGCATTTCTATTCCTTCGTGGGAGATGCGATATCCCAGGTAATTCACCTTCTCCTGATGAAATTCGCATTTAGATAATTTAGCATACAGTTCCGCTGCACAAAGTTTTTTTAGTGCTGTGTGAACAAGTTTCATGTGTTCTTCATGTGTTTCCGTGTAAATAAGGATATCATCAAGATAGCCTTTGTAAAGGTGGTCATGTAAAACTTCATTAATTAATTGCATGAAAACAGCTGGCGCCCCCTGTAGTCCAAATGCGCAAACGAATGGTGAGAACGACTCCCAATTAACAATCCTCCTGTACAGAATATTTCTCTCATCCAAATACCATGCCCTCCCTCCCCGTTTCAATGTCAGCCGAAAAGCAAGCAGCAAAACAGAGGCTGACAGATTGACTACTTGGGCTACTGCATTTCACACACTGACATAGAAATGGAGCCTGAAAAGGTACAGGCAGTCTTGGAATGGGTGCCCCCCCCCCACTAGAAAGCAGTTGCAGAATTTCCTGGTTTTTGCAAATTTTTATAGATAATTCTTTCCTTCCTTTGCTAACATTGCATTACCCATCACCAATCTCTTGAAAACTAAGGGAGAAAACAAGCCTAAGTCCAGGCAACCCCTTGAGCAGATAATAGAATGCCAAGCAGCCTTTGAAAAGCTCAAGTGAATATTTGCAGCTGAACCCATACTTAAACACTGATGCCCCATCTGTGATCCAGGCTGATGCTAGTGATGTGGCTATGGGAGCTGTGCTGTTGCAGGCAAATGCCAAGGGGGCCTTCCAAACTTGCACTTACACCTCCAGAAAATTAACTGAGACTGAGAGGAGGTAGGCAATTTGGGAGAAGAAAGCTTTTGCTGTACAATGGGCACTATTAATTTGGAGGGATTTCTTAGAAGGAGCAAAGCAACCTTTCGAGATGTGAACTGATCACAAAAATCTGGAAGTCTTGAAACCCCCAAGAAAATTGTCACTTAAGCAAGTTCATTGGCGGGAATATTTTAACCAGTTTAATTTTGTACTGTACTACATTCCTGGGAGGAAGAACCTTATGGCTGATGCATTGTCCAGATTGCATCAATACAAGAGTATTAGACTTTAGTGATCCAGAAAGTCATCCCTTCTAAGCAACTGACTGCTCCTGTGGTTATCAGGGCTCAGAAAAAAAATCAGCCTAAGCTTCTTAATGCAATGTGTGAAGAGCTGAAAGGGGCACTACAAAGCAAACAGGGTTTTTTATCCCATACAAAGGAATGCACTATGTGAAATGATCTAGCATGGATTGGTACCAAATTATATGTGCCACCAGTTTGAGGGAGACTGTTCTACAGCATGCCCATGATTTAAAAATTGCTGGCCATTTTGGTTTCATGAAGACTTTGCACAAAGCAGCAGTTTTGGTGGCCTTTGTTGAAATAGAACATTGAGATTTATGTCTCCAGCTGTCCTATCTGTGCTGTGGCTAAACGGCCCCCAGGGAAGCCTACTGGACTCCTCCAGAGTGTTTCCAATCCTAGGGCCCCATGGAAGAAAATATTTATGGATTTTATAGTAGAATTGCCTGACAGTGGAGGAAATACAGTCATTTGGGTTGTTACAGGTTTACTTTCCAAGCAGGTGCATTTTGTCCCATGCCCTAAAATAAGTTGAGCTAAAGGGCTCGCTAAACTGTTTATTCAACATGTGCATAGGTTACATGGAGTTCCTCATCATATTATCTCAGATAGGGAATACAATTCACCTCCGAATTTTGGCAAGAATTCTTAAGGCTGTTAGGCTCCACCACATCAAGCCCATAGGAAACAGATTGATAAAAAGAGGGCTAAACCGAAAGAGTTCCAAGTGGGGGATAAAGTGTATCTGCCCACTAAACTACTCAAAAATAAAAATAACGGGGCTTAAGTATGTGGACCCTTTATCAATTGTAAGACTCATTAACCTGGTTACTGTATAGTTGGACCTACCAAAAAATCTTAAACATAATTCATCCAGTGTTTCATGTTAGCCTGCTCAAGCTTAAGAAAGTATTTCCTCTTCGCCCTGACCAGCCTGCCCCTCCAGTACTCCTCCTTATAGATAGGAAGTTAAAGAAATCCTTCTTCTTGAACCAGGTTTGGGCCAGCCTGGGTTAGTACACCCCAGCCTATCTGGACAAAGTGGTAATGGTGAACCCCATGACAGTCAACCTCTAAGGGGAAGAAACCAGAATGAGTGACGATGAAGATGCACTGGAATTGGGGAACATCAACATCTTCATGGGTGAATTCAGAGCCAGGTTCAAAAATGAGACCAGGCAGGGGAGCCAACCAGTGGCAGCGTGCATCTGAGAGTTTTGGAGGGTTTCCAGGAAGCTGGGGCACTGACCAGAGTGATTGCTAGTCTACGACTTCAGAGAGGGTTTGAACCAGGAACTATTCCACTCCCTGCCTATCCCGGAGAGTGCCCAAGTGGATCTGCAACTGGTACCAGATGACAATGGTGATAGACCTCAACCTGAGAGAGTACAAGAGACACAGCACCTCTGAATTTAAGCTGAAAAGGAGCCAAGTGTGGCACCAACTGGAGTGAAGGCCAGTGGCTGCCCTGGCCTATGGAGCCATCCTATGCTTCCGATGCAGCCAGCAGGGCCATAGGGCAGCAGAATGCCTGCTGTCTGTTCTTCAACCAGGATAGGGGTTCCTGCTTTCCTGCTCTTACCAAGCTGAAGAAGCCACAGTGGAAGGGGTGAGAGAAGACTGATTGATTTAATTGATTGATTTATTACATTTATATGCTGCCCTTTTCCCCGAAGGGGAAGACAAACATGGTGTGCCAGGTCATAGAGATCTCCTCCCCTAACAACAAGAAGAAGTAACTCCCCTAGCAACAAGGAGAAGGACATCACCAGGCCAAGAGAAGATTTTTTACTAAACTAGATCTGAAGGAGGCTACTATAGAGGGAGAATCAAAGAGGGCAGCAAATGGAAAACCATCTTTAATTGTCCATTAGGAAGCTTCAGGTTTGAGGTGATGCCCTTTGGGCTCCAAGGGGCCCTTGCAGTATTCATGCAACTGATTAATGAATTGCTGCATGATAATCTATACAAGGGGGTCCAAGTGTACTTGGACATTATCCTCATCTTCACTGAAATAATGAAGGAACACGTAAAGTATGCCAGAAACTTTTGGCGGCAAATATATATTCCAAACTGTCCACGTGTGAGTTCCACAAGACCCACTTAGACTACCTGGGCTACCAAGTATTAAGCGACGGGGTAGAGATGGACCCGGGAAAAGTAAAAGCCATATTGAAGTGGCAAGCTCTCCAGACCTGAAATCAATTGCAGAGCTTCCTGGTTTTCACAAACTTTTACAGGCAGTTCATCCCCTCTTTCGTCAAGATCACCCTGCTGATCACTGAGTGATTGAAGATGGTGGAAAACCTTGGCCAGGCCAGCCAATAACTGGACAATGTAGTGCCAAGGGGCTTTCGAGGACCTGAAGAATTGTTTGTAGAGGAAACCAATCCTAAGAACCCCCTATCCCAAAAAGCCTTTTGTCATCCAGGCAGATGCCAGCAATGTAGCAGTGGGGCCAGTACTCCTCCACAAAAACTGAGAGGGGAAGCTGCAACGTTGCACTTACACTTCCCAAAAAACTCATTGAAATGGAGAGGTGCTGGGCAGTGTGGGAGAAGGAAACACTTGCCATGAGATAGCCCCTATTACAGTCCCAATTCCTTGAGAGGAGTACAGTGCCTTTTGGGATGTGGACCTCCCGAAAACTTTCATTAAAGCAAGTCTGATGGGTACAGTATTTTAACCAGTTCAATTTTGAGTTAAAATTGAGTTAAAAGTTCTTCCCATGGGGGAAGAACTTTTTAGCTGACTTCCTGTCCTGCATGCCACAATACAATAGCAGTTAGGAGAAAGTGGAAATCCCCCAACCCAGAAAGCAGTGCAAATGACAAGGCAGCAGGCTAGGAGAAGGGTATCAGACCCCAGCAACAAGTTGACCCAACAATTAAAAAGGGAGCTCAATCTGACCCATAGTTCAAAGACAATGGGGTGAAGCAGACATCAAGAGAGGGACTGGCATGGAAAAAAGACAAATTGTATGTCACTAGCACCCTATAGGTCCAAGTCCTATAGCAGAGTCAGAACACCAAGCAAGCTGGCCACTTCAGGTTTTTAAAGACTCTACACTTAGTAAAGAGACAATTTTGGTGGCCAGGAATGAAAAAGTATGTAGAAAGCTATTGTTTTGACCTAGGCTTCCTGAGACAGGAAAAACCACATGCTTAATCCCCAAAACCCTCTTTTTATTTCAATGGCTGTACATTATGTTCATTCACAGCCCATAATGAGTCACAAATAGTTTGTAAAGAGTCCGATAGAAGTCTGCCAAAGTCCTTCAGACCTAAGGCCACATGGAGCAGAGAGTCAAAATGGAGCTTCAGACTTTAAACTGATCAGAATGAACAAAGTTGCTTACTGCAAAGGCTCACATGCCTTTGTTCCTCCTTTATGTCTTATGTGGGGGGGCAATCATCTCCAAGACTTACTTCCATCCCTGGATCCAGCCATTTTAAAAAACTATCGCCCAGTCTCCAACCTCCCGTTCGTAGGGAAGGTTGTTGAGAAGGTGGTGGCCTTTCACCTCCGGTGGACCTTGGATGAAGCAGATTATCTGGATCCCTTTCAGTCGGGTTTCAGGCCTGGTTACGTCACAGAAACTGCTTTGGTCATGCTGATCGATGATCTCTGGCAGGCCAGGGATAGAGGACATTCCTAGTGCTCCTTGACCTCTCAGCGGCCTTCGATACCATCAACCATGGTATCCTTCTGCGACGGTTACAGGAGGTGGGAGTGGGAGGCACCATCTTAAGGTGGTTCTCCTCCTACCTCTTGGACAGGTCGCAGTCGGTGTTGGTTGGAGGACAGAGGTCGACCCCTAGGCCCCTCAATTATGGGGTGCCTCAGGGTTCGGTCCTGTCCCCCCTCCTATTTAACATCTACATGAAGCCGCTGGGTGAGATCATACGATGGCACGGGATTAAATATCATCAATATGCGGACGATACTCAATTGTATCTGTCCACCCCATGCCAACTCAGCGAAGCAGTGGAAGTGATGTGCCAGTGCCTGGAGGCTGTCAGGGTCTGGATGGGAGTGAACAAGCTTGCACTCAATCCAGACAAGACCGAGTGGCTATTGATGTTGCCTCCCAAGGTTAGTCCAGACATCCCACCTCTTAGCCTGGGGGATGAAATTATACACCCCTCAGAGAGGACTCGCAATTTGGGTGTCCACCTTAGAGCATCATCTGTCGGCTGTGACCAGGGGGGCTTTCACCCAGGTTCGCCTGGTGCACCAGTTGCGGCCCTACCTGGACCGGGAGGCACTTCGAATAGTCACTCATGCCCTTGTCACCTCAAGACTGGATTACTGTAACACGCTCTACATGGGGCTGCCCTTGAAGAGTGTTCGAAGACTACAGCTGGTCCAGAACGCAGCCACGTGAGCGATATGGGGTGTACATACACCCATATTACACCTATCCACCGCGAGCTGCACTGGCTTCCTATTGGTCTCCGGACGTGCTTCAAGGTGCTAGTCGTTACTTTTAAAGCCCTTCATGGTTTAGGACCTGGCTACCTGAGAGACCGCCTCCTGCCACTTACCTCCCAACGACCAACAAGATCGCACAGGTTGGGCCTCCTCCGGGTGTCATCAACCGGACAATGCCAGCTGGCAACTCCCCAGGGGAGGGCCTTCTCTGTTGCCGCGCCGGCCTTGTGGAACGACCTACCTGCAGAGATCCGGACCCTTACCCTCTCCCAGCCTTCTGTAAAGCCGTCAAGACCTGGCTGTTCCGGCAGGCTTGGGGCTGTTGATTGATATCCAGCCCCGCTTAGATGGAATGGGTGATGTGAATTTTAATACTGTATTTTTATTTTTTTATTTCTATTTTTTAATTTTAAATGTTTCTTGTCTGTTGTGAGCCGCCCAGAGTCCCCATGGGAGTGGGCGGCATACAAGTTCTAATAAACTTGAAACTTGAAACTTCCGTGTCATCCCTTTTGTCTTAACTGTTCTTACCTTCTGGCAGCTCTGTGCATGCACGCACTGGGAACAGGCTCCCCCTGCTCTTCTTCCTCACTGATGTCTGACTCTGAAGGCTCAAAGGCAGCACATAACTTCCAGATGGCCCTGGTCCCCTCTCTGCCTCTGACACAGAGCACTCATCCAAGCCTTCTCCAGACTCCAGGAGTGGTCCATGTTCCTCCCCAACCTCCTCACTGTTGAATTCAGTTCAGTTCAGTTCACTTTATTTGTATGCCGCCCTTTTCCCTGGGGGGACTCAGGGCGGCTCACAGTTCAAAAGGGGTGGGGGAAGGACAAACAATTTACAACATAAAACATTACATCATTTAAGAACTCAACAGTCATACAATTCGAGTAGGGGTTAGAATCTTTAACCCCAGGCCAGCCGGGATAGCCAGATTTTAAGTGTGGCGCGGAAGGTCTGGAGGGTGGTGAGGGTCTGGATCTCCACGGGGAGTTCATTCCAGAGGGTCAGAGCAGCCACCGAGAAGGCTCTCCTCCGAGTAGTTGCCAGTCTACACTGGCTGGCTGATGGAATTCGGAGGAGGCCTAATCTATGCGATCTTATCGGTCTAGTGGAGGTGATTGGCAGTAGGCGGTCTCTCAAGTACCCAGATCCAATACCATGAAGGGCTTTGTAGGTGACAAGTAGCACCTTGAAGCGCACCCGGAGATCAACAGGCAGCCAGTGCAGCTCACGGAGGATAGGTGTTACGTGGGTGAATCGAGGTGCACCCACAATCGCTCGCGCGGCTGCATTCTGGACCAGCTGAAGTTGTCGAATACTCTTCGAGGACAGCCCCATGTAGAGCACATTGCCTAGAGGTCACAAGGGCACGAGTGACTGTTGTGAGGGCCTCCCGGTTCAGGTAGGGCCGCAACTGGTGCATCAGGCGAACCTGGGCAAATGCCCCCCTGGTTACAGCTGACAAATGGTGTTCAAAAGTCAGCTGAGGGTCCAGGAGGACTCCCAAGTTGCGAACCCTTTCTGAGGGGCGTACAATTTGACCCCCCAGCCTGAGAGATGGAACACTTGGCCAATTCGTGGGAGGGAAGCACAACAGCCACTCGGTCTTTTCTGGATTGAGCACAAGCTCAATCCAGTCTCTAACAGCCTCAAGACCCTGGCTCATCACGTCCATCACTTCATTGACTTGGCACGAGGCGGACAGATACAACTGTGTATCGTCCGCATATTGATGGTATTTTATCCCGTGCCGTCGAATGATCTCACCCAGCGGTTTCATGTAGATGTTGAAAAGAAGGGGGGACAGGACCGAACCCTGCGGCACCCCATGTGTTAGGGGCCTAGGGGTCGATCTCTGCCCTCTGACTAACACCGACTGTGACCTGTCCGAGAGGTAGGAGGAGAACCACTGTAAAACAGTGCCTCCCGCCCCCACCTCCCGCAGTCGTCGCAGAAGAATACCATGGTCGATGGTATTTTCCAAATAAAATATTTTATTCAATTTTCACATTCCATTTGCAATCATTTATATACAGGGTATTTACTATAAGAAAAGAAAAAAAAAAAAAAAGAAAAGAAAAAAGGGAATAAAACGAACAAGTAAAAAGGAAACACAACTCATCATTCACAACCCCACCTAACCCTTGCATCCTCCATACACCCCATCTACCCCCTCCAACTTTCCTTTCTCCCTCTAACACTCCCCTCCTACTTCCCTTTCCCCTCAAACCTTCCTTCTCCCCTTACTCCCCAGACACCCTCCTTACATTCCCCTTGCTCCTTACATTCCCCTTACTCCTTCCTACTCCTCCCTCTTCCTTCCCTCTACCTCCCTCCTTGGTGTATGCCTTTATTCGAATGTTGTTTGATCTGATAAAAGTAAAATGAACCAAGGAAAAAAAAAATAATAATAATAAAAAAAAAAAAAAAAAAAAGGACCACCGTATATAAATACATTCTTGTTCTTATTAAGACTATGTTAACACCCCCCCACCCCACCCCCCACAATCCCCATCCCTAATCCTCCCGACTTCCCAGGGCCCACACCTGGCATTACCTTCTATCTAAAATATCTTGTATACATATGAATTAAAAAAATAAAAGTAATATATAAAAAAAAAAAAAAAAGGAAAAACAAAACCAGACAAAGAAAAAAAAAAGGAAAAAAAGAAACGAGAAAAGAGAAAAAAGAAAAAAAGAAACCACTCTTTGTATTGATCTCAGCCCCCCATCTTTATCTATGCTTAAATAATATAAATCATTCTATCTATATTTTATTCTCATCTCTTACTTCTTTGCTATTTACCCCGACCTTCTGTAGGCTCTCCCGTTCCCTTCCTAAACCTCATGATCCCTTCCAATAAGATTTAAGCAGCGTGATTCATGCCATATATTCAAATATAACTTTACAGACAAGTAATCAAACTTTCCCTTCTAGTAAAATTTAAACAGCGTAAATGATCTTTCTTTACCCCTTTTTCAAACAATAATTCAAAATAATCTAACCAGATTTCCCCTTCTTAGTAAAGTTAAGCAGCGTAGATCAGATATTACTTTACACAGGAATCAATTTCTATCTTAAGATAATTCCAACCGACTTCCCCTTCTAATAGGATTTAAAAAACTTAGTTCATTCCACATGTATTTTACCCTCATCCCCCACTTGTCTGATATTTACCACTATCAAATTTATACTACCATTTGTTTAAAATATAACTCAGAGCGATTTGTAGCATGAATCATTCCACATATTCCAATAATACTTTCAGCAAGAATCAGTTAACCTTCTATTTTAAGGTAGTCGCTTCTAACAAAGTTTAAACAACATAAATCATTCCGCATTCTTTTTACAGTTATCTTAAAATAATCCCAAGCGGCTTCCTGTTCTAATAAGCTTTAAACAACGTAAATTTTGCCCTCTTCCCTTGCTTGTCTGATATTTACCACAAATAACGTAGTTCATTCCACATGCATTTTACCCTCATCTCTTGCTTGTCTAATATTTACCACTATCAAATTTATACTAACGTTTATTTGAAAAGTAACTCAGAACTATTACAACCAACTTTCCCTTCAAATAAAAGTTAAATAGCATGGATCATATTCAAATAATACTTTCAGCAAGAGTCAGTTAACCTTCTATTTTAAAATAGTCCCATCTAACAAAGTTTAAACAACATAGATCATTCCGCATTCTTTTAACCACTATCAAATTTATGCTAACGTTACTTTAGAATCTAGCTCAAAGTAGTTTCACCCAGCTTTCCCTTCTGATAAAAATTAGTCCACTTTTTCTACCGGAGAGAGGTCTCAAACCCCCATTCAGTCCTCAACTTTAGGAAGTCTTTTGAAGTATCTAAATTCTCGATCTGCGTTCTTCTGCTTCTCCGAGGGAGGAGGGGCTGCCCCCTCCATCTTGCAGCCGCATGGCCAGCCGTTTGCTTTCTCCTTCCGCTTGTCTCTCCTCTCTTCCAAGCGCGTTAGGAAGTCCCGCCTTCAGAATCCTAGAATAGAAATCTTGAGCCTCCGAAACAGAGTTAAGACGAAATCTTTGATTCTCAAATGTAACCGTGATGCCGGCAGGGGCCTCCCATCTGTATCGAATCTGTTGACTCCTAAGCTCTTTAGTTAAAAAAGTATATTCCCTTCTTGCTTTCAACATGTGGAAAGGTATATCTTTGAAGACAATCACGTCTTGGTCATCAACTCGGAGACTGTTATTATAAAACTTTTGCACAATCGCGTTTCTAGATTCTTTTGTAGAGAAATGTATAATTATGTCCCTCGGGAGCTGTCGCTGTTCCGCTATCAATGAGTTTTGGCGATAGATTTTCCGAATCTGCCAATCAAAGTTAAGTCCCGGGCTTCCCAGCGCATGGCTGAAGGCTTCAGCAAAGGTCTGTTTCAAATTCTCTTGTTCCTTTTCACGGAATCCTCTGACTCTTATTGAAAATGCCTTCCTATCAAAATTTAGCATCATAAGCTGTTCTTCGTTATTTCTAATTTTTTCTTGTAAAATTTGAATATTGGTAGTCAAATTAAAATTAGCCTTCTCCAGACTTTCCAATTTGTTCTCTATTTCAGCAGAGTAATCTGACAGGGCAGACACGGCTGCAAACGTATTCGCCTTCATTTGATTAACTTTAGATTTTAGATCATCATAAAGTTGCAATACAAATTCCTTAAGTTCTTGCTTAAAGGCATTAAAGATTTTAAAGAGATATTCCTGTGTTAAAACTTCTCCAGTAGAGGGCGTAGGAGACAAAGGCTGTGTTTCCAATAAAAATTCTTTACATTCTTTAGACACATTTGTAGCAAGACGCTTCTTTGACTTGGGTGGCATAATAGATAAGCAAGTAAGCAGAGCTTCGCTCCCCTCTATTTCCAAAGAAGAAGAGTTTATTTTGTTAAGGAGCGGTCTGCAAGAAGATAACACCGGCTGAGTACATCAATCATCCACGGAGAGAAATCGCCATTTTAAGGTCTGTTTAGACAAAGAAGTCTCTAAGACGAATGGTGCTGGTATTTACGATAGTAATGAAAGCATAAATCTCACAGGGGTGGGACCCGCCCGTATCAATTCTAGCTTGAGAAAACTTTATTTTGTCCTGGGGGGGGCTAGCCTGTCTGGGGCTGCCAAAAAAAAAAAAAAGGCAGCTGAGAAGAAATGGCTGGAGATAAACGCTCCGCTTCGGCTGGATCTAATCTCTTTCCACAGCCAAAAAAGAAAAAAGGCTGTGGCTTACGATTAGACCCTAGCCTACGGAGCTATCCTCCCTGCCCCTTTCTTAGCCAAAAAGGGGTGCTATCTATGATCTTAATTAGATATACAGACCAGATCTCTGAGGAGCTCGGTGGAGCCCTCCTCGGCAACAGGCCACGCCCCCAGGAAGTCCATGGTCGATGGTATTGAAAGCCACCGAGAGGTCAAGGAGCACCAGGATGGAGGCATGGCCTCCATCCCTGGCTCTCCAGAGATCATCGGTCAATGCGACCAAAGCGGTTTCTGTGCTGTAGCCAGGTCTGAAGCCGGACTGGAATGGATCGAGATAACTGGTTTCCTCCAAGGATCGCTGGAGCTGAAAGGCCACCACCTTCTCAACAACCTTCCCCACAAAGGGGAGGTTGGAGACTGGACGATAGTTGTTTAAAATGGCTGGATCCAAGGATGGTTTCTTCAAGAGGGGTCTCACCACCGCCGCCTTTAAAGCGGGGGGAAAGACCCCCTCCCGGAGGGAGGTGGTAACAACCGCCTGGATCCAGCCTCGTGTCACCTCTCTGCTGTTTACAACCAGCCAGGAGGGGCATGGGTCCAGCACACATGTGGAGGCACTAACAGCTCTCATCGCCTTGTCCACGTCCTCAGGGGTAACAGCCTGAAAATCAATCCAGTGATGGCTTACCAGATTATCCCTTAGTGCCTTGGCTGGTTCTGCAGGATTGGAGTCCAGGTCCGCCCGGAGCCGAGCAACCTTGTCCGCGAGGAATTGGACATAATCCTCAGCCCTGCCCTGCAGCGGATCGCCCGTGTCCCTCCTATTTAGGAGGGAACAGGTTATCCTAAACAGGGCGGCTGGGCGTGACTCAGCGGACGCAATCAGAGAGGCAATATGTGATCTCTTAGATGTCCTGATTGCTCGAATGTATTCTCTGATGCAGGTTGTTAAAAGTGCTCGGCTCGATTTGGATTTACTGGACCTCCAATTGTGCTCTAGGCGTCTCTTCCGGCGCTTCATCTCCCGGAGTTCCTCAGTGAACCAAGGAGCCCTCCGGGATCCACTGCCTCGGAGCGGCCGTAGAGGCGCAATCCGGTTAAGGGACTCCGTCGCTGCCGAGTTCCAGGCAGCAACCAGAGTCTCCACCGGACTGCGGGCGAGAGTATCAGGAATAACCCCAAGCTCTGTCTGGAACCCCAAAGGGTCCATAAGTCGCCTGGGGCGGAACCACCTGGTCGGAATTCTGTTGCCAGCTCCACAGGCTACCGGTGGACCACAATAGCTATGTGAAAAGTTATGCCATGTGCATGGCAATGAAAAAAGAGCCCAGGACTGTTGCAGCAAGTGGCAGAACTGACCCAGCCCTGGGAGGAAATAGCAATGGATTTTATAGTTGAGCTTCCCAGAAAGTGGGGAGAACACTGTCATCTGGATAGTAATAGACCTCTTTTCTAAACAAGCCCACCGTTGCCTACCCAAGCCTCCCATCTGCCCAGAGACTGGTGAAGCTGTTCCTCCAGCATATCTATCGACTGCAGAGGGTGCCAAAAAGAATCATCTCGGGCCAGGAGGTCCAATTCACTGCCAAGTTTGGGAGAGAGTTTATAAAACTGATAGGATCTTCCCAAAGGCTTAGTTTTGCATTTCATCTGAATATGAACAAAGCTATGGAACGAGTGAACACAATGACAGAGCAGTACTTGAGTTGCTATTTCATCTACTAGCAGTCTAACTGGGCAGATATCCTGCCATTTGCTGAGGTGGCATACACTAATATTATACATAGAAGCATGGGACTTACCCCATTCAAAGTAGCCACTGGGATGGAATTTACCCCCATGCCAGAGTGAAGCTGACCTGCTGAAAGTTGGGCCTGAAATTTATAGAGCCTTTCCCCATAGTTAAAATCGTAAACAGTGACAGTGGAGTGAAAACTGTCATACCTACTGGGAATAGTAAACCTGGTGTTCCACTGCAGTTTGCTTAAGCCAATGGTGGAGTCACAACTAAGGCTAGTAGCCAGGATAGCCGCAGGTCCAATAGTAAGGGAAGGGCAGACACAGATGCTGGCCACAGAGTTGCCAAGCAGACACCAGAACTCCTAACTGGACAATGTGAACTGTCCAATTAGGTGTTCTGGGAGGGAGAGAATTATCTATTCTTTAATTATACTGAAACAGCAGGAAATATTTAGACCTGGTTTTGCTTTCATCTGTGCCCAGAGGTGGGTTTGGCTGAACTGGTAGTGAAATTCAGGCCTGGGTCACAGAACCAGCAGTGACCCAGACCTGCCATGCCCCTGAAGTGGTTACCTTGCTGCTGCCATTTTGGTTTTTAGTGACTGTGCAACATTGATCAGAGCGAATCCATGGAGGAGGAGAGGTCAAGAATGTTCATCAGCTAAAGGGAACCAGCAAAGGGCACAACAGGAAGATCTCAATTTGCATAGGCTGTGGCAGGAATCACCCTCAAGCCACATGCAAATACAAAAACACCATATGCAAATGATGTGATTAAAAGGGTCATCTCACTAGAGTTTGCTCTGCAGCATTACCCATCACTGTAACTCCACACCAATTTTCCCTGTGCCAAACAGATCCCAGAAGATCAAACCCTGAGCAGAGGAGCTATGAGAATGACTGCTTCATGATTTACATGGACAAATGCTGAACCGAAATGTTGAAGCAACAAGCCAGCATCCACAAAGCCAATAAGATCCATCATCAGCATTGAGGGTTCCCCATGCCAGATGGAGGTGGACACTGGGTCAGCAACAACCATCATCTCCTGGAAAACCATGCAGAGACTGTGCCACACATGACAAGGAAAAGTCACACAGTCACATCCGCCTCCAGGACTACCAGGGGAATAGCATCCCATTCTCAGAAGCAGGACATTCCAAGTGCAGTCTAAAAAATTTTCTGGGCCACTCAAATAATTGTAATGGATGGCTCCCTACCAAGCTTCCTGGGACTGGACAGGTTTGCATCCCTGGGGCTAGGAATCACAGGAGTGAATGCCATACATGAACAGACCACCAAAGAGCTACTGGGAGAATTTGCCAAGGTCTTTGATGAGAAACTAGGAAGATACAAGGGCAACCCCCCCATTGCTTTTAATCTAGACCTTCAAGTGGCTCCGATCAGGCTCAAGCCATGAAGAGTGCCCTTCACATTGAGGCTGAGAGTAGATGAACAGCTGGACAAGCTCATTCAGCAAGGAATATTGGAGCCAGTTGATGATGCCAGTTGGGAGACCCCAATCGTGTTTCCAGTGAAGCAGGGGTGGGTTTCAACTGGTTCGTGGCGGTCCCTGCGAACCGGTTGGTTGGTAAGTAACTTCCGGGAATGGTGAAGGGCCTGCTCGCGCACCTGCTTGCCCGCGCGCCTGCGCGTGCTCCTTACCCGGTTTTGACAAGTTCTGCGCTTCCAGGCATGCGCAGGACGCATACAGCGCCTGCGCGATCCTCCAGGAGCAGCTGGAGCATCACACAGACGCTAGTACGCATGCGTGCGCCACGCGCGTGCACACGTGCACCGCACGCATGCGCGAGGATGCCGCCGGCCCCGTTCCAACCGAACCGGTTGGAACGGGGTGAGAAACCCACCCCTGCAGTGAAGCCAGTTGGCTCGATCTGGATATGCATGGACTACAAGTGCACACTCAACAAAGCACTACAAACTACAAGCTAACACTGCCATCTAGTGGACTTGAACTATTGTTATCAAAATCCCCCCTGTAATGCATTTGAAAGTGTTATTTACACAGCTGGGTCTCTGTTAGACTAAACAATAGAGTTGAGAATGACCTTGGAAAGACTTTTATCTTAGGGGGGGGGGAAAGAGTCCGAAAAAAACATTTGTTTTAGCTTGGTGGCATCCTTTCATCTCTCAATACCATTCTCACACCATCCTGCTGCGGAGACAATGACATTGATTTTTTTTCTTTTTTGATCATTCTTTTTGACTTTTTGATTTTTACACCTTTTTTCTGTTTTGATCATTCCTTTTAACCTTTGGATCATTCTTTTTGACCTTTTGACTATTTACACCTTTTTTTTTCTTTTTCCCACTTGTAGCCTGAAGCATCCCTCCTTTTCTTTTTGGAGGGGGGTTCTTTTTTATTTTATATCTTCTTTTGTATTCTCTCTGTATTTCTTTTTCTTTTGAAGAAATTGGGACATCAATAGATGGCTCACTTTAAATTTTGAACAAAATAGTTGGAAGAGTTCCTTCTTTTTTCTTTTCTTTTTTTCCCTTCTCTCTTTTCCTTTTTCTCTCCCTCCCTTTTCTCATCTCTCCCTCTTCTCCCTTGTGTCTCCTACGTACTTCACCCATTGTACTTATAACCTTCCACCCTCTAATACTAATTGGCTATGAGTAGAAAAGCAGTTGCTGCTTTGGCTTTTGGCTCTACACCAACCTCCGCCTCCTCACCTGCGGGAGGCCAGAGGACAACACAGACAATGCCCCAGCATGAAAAAGAGAAGGAAGCAAATTTTGAAACACTTATGCAAATGATGCAGAAAATGCAAGCAGGAATTGACAGTAAAGATGACAAGTTAGACACCCTTGTAAAGAAGTTTGAGAGTATGGGAAAAAATGGAGGTAATGGAACAACAAAATCAAAGCATAGTGCAAAAAGTTGATAAAATGGAAGGGAAAATTGAAAGTATGCACAACTGGATGGTGAAATATGAAGACAGGATTCAAAATATTGAAAACAAAATCCAAGAAGGAGAGAAGAAAACTGAGAAGCTAGAGACCAGACTAAGTGATGTAGAAAGAGAGAGCCGTAGAATATTAAGATGGGAGATGGATAGCTCTGAATTCTTCTTAAGATTTCAAAACATAGAAGGAGAAAAAGGAAAGGACTTAGTTCAGATAATTTCAAATATTTTGATAGATGTTCTGGAGATGTCCCAGGACAAAATAATAGAAAATATAGACGAAAGTTTTAGAGTATACACAAGATATGCAATGAGAAATGCTCTCCCAAGGGAAGTGCATGTAAGATTTACTAAGAAAACAATTAAATCACAAATCTTACAGAAATTTAGAGATAGAAAATTAGAATATAAAGGTAAGGAGATTGTAGTTCTCAAGCAAATTCCGAGAGAGGTGAGAGAGAGGAGAAGAGAATACCAATTTCTGACCAAAGTATTGATAAAAAAGGTGTTAATTACAGATGGCTCATACCGGAAGGTTTATTATGTACATGGCAAGGACAAAGACACAAGATAGATACAATTGAGAAGGCAGAAGCTTTCTACGAAGAATACTTTAGAGAAATGGCTGAGAAAGCTGGGAAAGATGACTCAGTGGTACAAATACTGGAACCACCTGCAACCGCGACCAAAAAAATAGAAGGAGCAGTAGGTGGAAGTGAGAAAGAAGGGGCGACGGGGGATGGAAGCCGTAAAGAAAAATGAGAACCCAGATCTACTAGAACGATAAATCCTGTATATAAAGTATAAACATGGAAGAAAGAAAAATGATTACAATTAACATTAATGGACTTAACTCGGTAATTAAAAGAAAGAAAATATTTTATAAATTAGAGAAATTACAACTTGACATAATTTGCCTACAAGAAGTACATATCCAAAAGAAATATGAACACTTATTAACTCAACCAAAGCTTGGGAAAATGTTTTCATCATTGGCGAATTGCAAGAAAAGAGGAGTGGTCTTTTATATTAAAGGCAACATTCCAGCAAAACTAGTCTATGCAGAGGAAGAGGGAAGAATTTTGATGGTGGAAATAATGGATACCAAAAAAACACTCCTAATTGGAATCTATGCCCCCAATGAAAGCAAGATGAATTTTACAAAAAACTACACAAAAAAGTTTTGGAACTAGACTATGCTGATATTTGTATGATGGGAGACTTTAATGGCATTGTGAATCAAAATATGGACTATAAAACACACAAAACCAAAAAATTAAATAGGAAGCTTCTGCCGAAATCCTTCTTTAGGATGACAGATGAAGTAAATCTAAAAGTTATATGGAGAGAAAGAAATGCTAAAAAAGAACAATACACCTTCTATTCAAACAGACATTCATCATTTTCTAGAATAGATATGATATGGGTCTCAGCAGAGTTGAGCTCCAACATAAAAGAAATTGAGATTGGAGCAAGTACCTGGGCGGACCACAATCCAATTTTAATTAAATGGAAAGGCCAAAGGGCAAGACCTAGATGGACACTAAATAACACTATATTGAAAGAAAAAGAGTTTGTACAAAAAATGGAAAAAGAGCTAGTCCTTTTCTTTAAAGAAAATAGGAAAGAAGATACATCGTTGCAGAATCTCTGGGATACAATGAAGGCTGTTATCAGAGGTTTGACAATGGACTACACAAGGAAGAGAAACTTAAAGAAAAGACAAATACATAAAGCTTTAGATAACGACTATAAAATGCTTGAAAGAGAACTACAGAGAGCACCACAAAAAAAGATGTTAAAATAAAAATGGACATAATTAAACACAAAATGGACCTATTAGAAAAGGAAGAACTGGCACAAAAAATTAGAGGTGCCAAACAGAATTATTTTGAAAATGCGAATAAGCCAGGCAGGTGGTTGGCATATAAGCTGAAAAAAGAGAGAGAAACAAAGAAAGTATTTCAACTAAGAGATAAACAAGGAGAAATCCAGTATGGAAATATTGAGAAAAAAATATTATACAAGACTACTATGCTAAACTCTATAAACAAGAGAAGGTGGAGGAGGGACGAGTTAAAAAGTACTTACAAGATGCCAATCTCCCCCAGGTACCAGACGAAACTAGAACAATGTTAGAAAGTAAAATAACAATGATGGAGCTAACAGAGGCACTTAAAAAACAAAACAATGGGAAAGCTCCAGGACCAGATGGACTACCGGTGGAATTTTACAGAACATTTGAAGAAACACTGACCTTCCCACTCCTACAAGTCATGAATGAAGTGATGTCTGAGAGCAAAATACTGAAGTCATGGTCAGAAGCAAATATCACACTACTACCCAAGGAAGAGACCGATTTAACACAAATCAAGAATTATAGACCAATCTCCTTATTAAATTCATAGAACAGAACTTTTTTTATTTATTTTTTTTTCTTTAAAAAAAAAAACACAAATATGTCATCATTTGTCAATCATTAAGACATTGAAGTACAATTTTTTTTGTTGTGTGTACCCCTCCCTCCCTCCACCCCCCCACCCCCCCTCCTCCTCCCCCCCCGACTTCCCAGAACCCGTACACGGTATGGATTTTTAACTAACACAGTCTAAAATCTATTGAGAAAAAAGAAATAAAGAAATTAATAACATTCTAGATTGACCTTAGCTTCTTCTTACTGAACTGACTTTTAACAGTTTAAATCATTTCTGATCTTAAGCATAGGCTAACTGGAATTTCTTAGTCCCGTATTTATTTTGTATATAGTCAATCCATTTTTTCCAGTCTCGTTTATATCTCTCATTTGAATGATCTTTGAGATATGCCGATATTTTAGCCATTTCAGCTAAGTTTGTTACTTTCAATGTCCATTCTTGGATTGTAGGCATGTCTTCCTTCTTCCAATATTGCGCCACCAACAGTCTTGCTGCAGTTATCAGGTGCAGAGTCAAATTGGTCTCTACCACTGTAAAGTCAGTACATATACCTAGTAAAAATAACTGAGGACTAAACTTTATCCTTCTTTTAAAAACATTTTGCATGACCCACCATATTTTTATCCAAAATGCCTTAATCTTTTGGCAGGTCCACCATATATGATAATATGTAGCATCGAGAGAACCACACCTCCAACATTTAGGCTGTACATTCGGATACATAGAAGCCAACTTTTTAGGATCTAAATGCCATCTATAGAACATCTTGTAAAAATTTTCTCTCAGATTTTGAGCTTGTGTAAATTTCACATTTCTTACCCAGATTCTTTCCCATGTATCCAACATTATTGGTTCCTCAATATTTTGAGCCCATTTTATCATACAATCTTTAACTAATTCTGTTTCCGAATCCATCTGTATTAATACATTATATATCCTCTTTATATGCATTAAGCTTTGATCTCTTATTTGTTTAAACAGATTATCCTCAACTTGAATAAAACCAATTTTTTGATCTATTTTCCACCTAGCCTGTAATTGCCCATACTGGAACCATGTTTGAACTACCTTCTCCTCTTTTAATACCTCTAAAGATTTTAATTGTAATACCCCCCTTTCCGAGGTAAGAAGCTGTCTGTAGGTAATTCTGTCCTGTTTTTGTGCTGTATTCATATTTTCAATTGCGTGTCTAGGAATTGCCCACATGGGTAACTTGTCATTTAATTTATATTGGTATTTCTTCCAGACCCGCAATAAAGCATTTCTTAGAATATGACTTTTAAAGTTCTTATCCAATTTTTTGTTGAATAACAGGTAAGCATGCCAACCAAATACCAGATCGTGTCCCTCAATGTTCAATATTCTATCATTGGTTAAGTGAATCCAATCACTAATTACAGATAATGCCACTGCATCATAATATAGTTTTAAATTAGGTAGCTTCAATCCTCCTCTCTCACGTACATCTTGCATTATTTTCATCTTTACCCTCGGCTTCTTTCCTGCCCACACAAATTTATTGATACCCTTCTGCCATTCTAAAAGGTTCGCATCTTTTTTAAGTATAGGTAACATTTGGAAGAAAAATAAAAATTTTGGTAAAATGTTCATTTTCACTGCCGCTATCCTACCCAGCAAAGATAAGTGCAATTTCTCCCATTTTTTCATCTCTGTCTGTATGCTATGCCAAAGTGGTTCATAATTATGCTTATATAATTTCCCATTTGAAGTTAAAATGTTAACTCCAAGATATTTGACTTTTTTAACTACCTCACATCCTAGCATCAATCCTAATTCTTCCTTTTGTTTAATATTCATATTTATAGCTAATATTTTGGTTTTTCCTAAGTTTATTTTAAAGCCCGACACTTGACCATATTGATTAATCATATTCATTAAAACCATACTGGATTCCTGCAGTTGTTCCAATATTATGACCAAATCATCCGCAAAAGCGCGGACTCTATATTCTTGCTGCCTAATCTTGATCCCTTTTAAACCATCCAAGCCCCGTATTTTATTCAACAATACTTCCAAAGTTATAATAAACAATAATGGGGACAAAGGACAGCCCTGTCTTGTACCTTTTCCAATTTGAAAAGAGTCTGTTAAACTTCCATTGACTATGATTTGTGCTGTTTGCTGTTGGTATATTGCTTTAATTGACTGTAAAAAATTATCTCCTATCTGCATTTTTTGCAATATCTTCAACAGAAATTGCCAGTTAACTCGATCAAAGGCCTTCTCAGCATCCAAAAATATAAACGCAGCAGGGATCTGGTTGTTCTTTCCCAAATATTCTAATGCATTAATAATTAATCTAACATTACTTTTCATCGTCTCCCTTGTATAAAACCTGTTTGGTCCGTATGTATCAATTGTTGAGTGACCAACATTAACCTATTTGCTAATATTTTAGTAAAAATTTTATAATCTACATTCAGTAATGAAATAGGTCTATAATTTTTGGGTTGAGTAGTATCTTGATCTTCTTTGGGTATCAAAGATATAAACGCTGTCTTCCAAGATGGAGGGACTTTACCTTCCGTTTGAATCATATTAAATAATTCTCTAAGAGGTTCTACCATTTCTAACTGTAAGTTTTTATAGTAAACCGCTGTCAAGCCATCTGTACCTGGTGCTTTCCCTGACTTTAATTGCTTAATTACCTGCAGGATTTCCCCCGAGGTTATTGGTTGATTCAGTTTTTGCCTGTGTTCTTCTCTAACTGAAGGTATTTTCTCTTTGTCTAAATATTTGTCTATGTCTAAACCATTAATTTTATCCCCTTTATACAGTTCTGTAAAAAATTCCCCGAAAGCCTTTTGAATCTCTTCCTGTTGAAACACCTCCTTCCCTCTGTAAATCAGTTTAGATATATTTCGAGTTTTCCTTTTTTTCCTAATCTGATAAGCTAACCATCTGCCAGGTTTGTTTGCATTACAAAAAGTATTGTGTTTTGCATATAATAGATTAGTAGCCACCTGGTCAGAGATCAACATGTCAAATTGAGATTTTAATATGTTAATAGCTTCCTTAACCTTTGTATCGTCTGGGTTCATTGTTAACTCGAGCTCTTTTCTCTTAATTTCCTCTTCCAGTTCTGTTCGTTTTAGCCCTTGCTTATTTCTATGTGTTTTATTTATATTCATCAAAACTCCTCTCATATACGCTTTGCTTGCGTCCCATACAAATTCCATAGATGTACCCTTATTCATATTCAAAACAAAATATTCAGATAGTAATTTTTTACAATCATTAATATACTTTTCATATCTAAATAAGTTTTCATTCAATCTCCAAGACCTTCTTGCCTGCACTACCCTTCCCAACTCCATCCAAACTGGGTTATGGTCCGAAAGGATCCTAGCTGCAATCTTTGTTTTCTTGACCCTAAAAAGCAAATCATTAGTGGTTAGAATAAAACCAATCCTTGAGAGGGATTGATGCCTGTCCGAGAAGAAAGTGAAGTCACATTCCTCTGCATTTCTTTCTCGCCAAATATCTCTCAATTCAAAATCATCCATAATGTCAAAGAAAGATTTGGGTAACTTTGCTCGCATCTTGGTATTTAGGCGGGAAATCTTCTTATCTCTCTTAGTGTCTATCACTCCATTCCAGTCACCCAATAGTATACAGGAACTATAGTCCCACTGTACTAATTTAGCATGAAGATTTCTATAGAATCTATCTTGCTGTTGATTGGGAGCATAAATTCCCAAAAGTAATGTCTTTTTCCCTTCTAAGATTAAGTCTAAAGCAATATATCTTCCGAAGGGATCTGCTTCTATTAATTCAGCTTTCATATCTTTTCTTAAGTATACAACTATACCATTCTTCTTTTCCATAGCAGAAGCTGCAAAATGTTGACCAAGTTTTGAGTTGATCAAATATTTTTGATCAGTTGACTTGATATGAGTTTCTTGCAAACAAATTACATCGTTCTTAAACTGTTTGAGATAATGAAATATTTTCTTCCTCTTCTGTGGAGAGTTCAGTCCGTTGACATTCCATGTTAAAATCTTAGTTGTCATCTTTGGTTGGTTGAAGCATTTTTAGAGCTTCCTGCACGGCCTGTTTAACCTTAGGTCTAGCTCCTCCCATTGCTTCCAGATTTGTTGTTGTAGATCCTTGATCGATGGCCGATGATTGTTGATGCTGTTGCTTTTTAGCTTGTTTCTCCATACGTCTAGTAGTCATGCAGCTAGGTCTTGGTTCCATAGCACCTTGCACTTCTAGAGAAGAGAGATGCTCCATCTTATCTGGTGGTTGTGTAGTTTGCTGTCTATCCTGTCCTTCTTGTGGTCTTTCTCTAGGTCCAGATGGTGCAGGGTGTCCGGCCTTCAATATATTATAATAAAAATCTCGGGCTTTCCATACAGAGTTGAGGCGGTACCTTTGCTTATCAAATGTAAATATGATGCCAAATGGTGCATCCCATCTATACTGTATCTGACGATTTCTGAGTTCTTCGACCAAAAAAGCGTAGTCTCTCCTGGCTCTTAACATTTGAGGTGGTATCTCTTTCAAAACAACCAGGTCTTGACCGCCAATTTGAAGCTTAGTGTTATAAGATGCTTGCAGTACCATATTTCTAAACTCTCTTGTAGTAAAGTATATAACGATGTCTCGAGGAAGCTGCTTCTGCTTTGCCAGCCAGGAGTTAACGCGGTAAGCTTTGTCAATTTGCCAGTCTTGATTGGTCCCTGGTCTTCCCATCAGGCGGTCAAAAGCTTCCGATAGGATCTGTTTCAGGTTCTCCTGTTTCTCCTCACGCAGCCCCCTTACTCTTAATGCGAACTCCATTTGTCGGTACTGTATCATAATAATTTCTTTTTCAGCATTTTCCACTTTTTGTTCCACCACCTCTGTTTTCACTGTCAAGTTAGCATTGGCATCATTAAGAACCTCTAGAGTATCTTCCACTCCAGAAATATGTTCTGTTAATACAGTTACAAGACTCAGCATGTCGTCTCTAATTTTATCAACCTTAGCATCAAATTTCTCATACAGCTCCTGTTTAAGTCCTTTTATTTCACTTTTAATTTCTTCTTTCATTTCTTTTATTTCCTCTTTTCTCTCCTGCTTTACCACCTCTCTATTATCTCTAAACTTATCTTCCATTTTAATTGTCTGTGCATTAAGAGCCTCGCTTAGATTACTCAGGAAAAATTCTTTCGTTAACACATCCCCAGCAGGGGGTGTAGGAAGCGGAGGCTGCAGCTTTGTGCCAGGCACTGAAGATGTGCCCCTGGAAGTAGAGGGTGACGACTTCAAGTTAATATTTGGTTTTGAGGCCATTTCAAAATTTATCTGCCTGCAGTTAATGAAACTCTATTGCCTGAATATGCAGCTTTAAGTAAAGAGGCTTTTATTTTGAAGTTTAAGGCTTGGCAAAACTTTCAGTGAGTAAACATTGTAACAAGACCATTCAGCAGATTCATCACCATTTAACTTCCAAATAAGCAAGGTTAATGAAGGAGTAAAATTCTTCTATTGTGAAACCAAAACAAATGATAAGCAATCTCTTTTGTTTTGAATTCTTGTGAGGATTTAGCAAAAAGTGTTCGTTATTACCGGAGAAACAGCCTGCTCGGCGCCATTTTAGAAGCCTCTGAGTAAATAATTTTTCGGAGGAGAAAAAGAAAAGAAGCTAAAATGTTGATAAGCAATTATTGTCCACAGTAAACGGATTCAGCTCGTGATAAGAATAAATCAAACAAAACTTTGAGCAGAGTGGGAGAGACCTACTTTGTCCTGCACAAGGCAGTTTGAAGTTCCCAGCACGGACAGCCGTTCTGCCTTGGGCTAGCCCCCCTTTCCTTGCAAGCACAAAAGCTGCAAAAATCGAAGAGCATTTGCCAGCAAAACAGTTTCTTCTTTCCTTCTTGCCTGAAGGATAAGAAAACCTGATAAGACGTCAGATGGAAGATCCTCTAAACAGGTACGTAGCCAGGAATTCGGAAGCAGCTGATTTTTTGCTGCCCCCACCAGTAGGCTCCTCCCAGGAAGTCTTATTAAATTCAGACTACAAGCTATTTGCATCTATACTAGCTGAGAGACTTAAAAAATATTTAAATGGCTTCATCCACTCAGATCAAAATGGCTTCTTACCTAAAAGACAAATTAAAGACAATATGAGAATGATTTTGAATACTTTGGAATACTATGAGGCCCATCCTGAAAAACAAATGGCACTGATGTTTCTCGATGTGCAGAAGGCTTTTGACAATGTGAATTGCCAATTTATGTTTTTGCAACTGGAGCAGATGAACTTTGGCAAGAAATTCACTAAATTAACTATACGAATGATATATCAGAAACAAGCAGCAAAGATAATGGTAAATGGAGAACTAACAGATCCGATCAAAATAAAGAGAGGTACGAGACAAGGCTGCCCGCTATCACCACTACTTTTTGTCCTAACACTAGAGGTCTTAAACAGAAAGATGAGAGAAGAAGAAGAAATAAGAGGAATGAAAATTATGAGAGAAGAGTATAAACTACAAGCGTTTGCAGACGACTTAGTTTTTATTCTTTAAGATCCATTAGAAACAGCACCAAAATTGCTAGAAAGAATAGAGGAATATGGAGAAGTAGCAGGCTTGAAAATAAACAAAGACAAAACAAAGATCATGACGAAGAATATCCCAGCAACACCAAAGGAAGAGCTGTCAGAAATGTTGCAGATTCAAAATACAAGTAAGGTTAAATATTTGGGGATATACCTATCACCTAGATGTAGCACTCTTAAGGAGGATAACTATACCAGACTAAAACGACAAATAGCAATTGATTTGGAGAAATGGGAAAATTTGCACTTATCAATGATGGGAAGAATTTCTACAATTAAAATGAACATTCTACCTAGATTTCTATTCCTGTTTCAGACAATCCCAATCAGATTGGGTAAGGACTTTTTTCAAGATCTAAATAAAATAGTTCTGAAATTTATTTGGCAAGGGAAAAAAGCTAGAATAAAACTTAAATTACTACAAGATGCTAGATCTAGAGGAGGATTTGGGCTACCTGATTGGGAGCTATACTATCAAGCAACAAACTTGATGTGGATTAAGGAGTGGATATCATTAAAAAACTCTAGACTATTGAATGTAGAAGGTCACGACTTATTGTTGGGATGGCATGCTTTCTTATGGTATAAGGGAACTAAATCACATGGTTATTTTAGAAGACATTATATAAGGGAGGCATTGCTATTAAACTGGGAAAAGGTAAAAAGATTACACTATTTGAAAATTCCAGTCTGGATATCAACAATTGAAGCTTTTTCATATCCGATAATATATAAAAAGGAACAAACAGTTAGATATATAGAATTACTGAATGCAGAGGGTGAGCTCAAATCTATTCAAGAGTTGAAGCAAGAAGGGATGGAAATGAACTGGTATTCATATGTACAGATACAATCTAGATATAATGAAGATAGAAAAACTAAAGGTCTTTATAATAAAATGACTGAGTTAGACAAAATTTTAACAGGCACTGATGAAAAAGTAATTTAAAAACTATATGGATATTTTTTGGAGTTTAAATTGCAAGAAGAACAAGTTAAAGAAACTATGATAGCTTGGGGGAAAAACTTTAGGTATGGGATTGACTTAGAGAATTGGCAGAAATTGTGGTCTCAAAATTACAAAATGACAATGTCTACTGCATATAGAGAAAACTTGTATAAGATGTTTTACAGGTGGCACCTACCCCCAACCAGAATCGCAAGAATGTTCAAGAATAAATCAGAAAAGTGTTGGAAATGTCACCAGACACCTGGTTCATACTACCACATGTGGTGGAGTTGCACTGAAGCTAAAAGATACTGGACTAAAATCCACATGTGGTTGGAGAAAATGACATACAAACAAACAGACTTTAAACCAGAGGTCTTTTTATTGGGGATCATACCAGAAATCTACAACAAAGACTTAAAATATTTGATTGTAAATGTATTAACAGCTGCCAGAATTGTATTTGCAAAAAACTGGAAAAATGAAACAATACCAAAACAGGAAGAAGTTATTTGAAAAATAATGGACTGTGCTGAAATGAGTAAATTGACATTTGAAATTAGAGAGCAAGAGGATGAGCAATTTTATAAGATATGGGATTTGTTTTATCGGTGGCTAAGGGAAAAAAAACCCTTGGAAATGAAAAATGATATACTTATGCTTTAATTGAAGAAAGGGAATGATGATATAATTATGATGTGAAATAATCTAACAATGATACAATGAAGAATTAATATAAGATCTGGTGATATAATGTATAATGTTAAGAACTTATTATAATGATACTTCACTGCTGATAAGCAATTTTAATAAGGGAACAAATGAAAACTGGTATATATAGGCAGCGACGTCTTGTTGAAAAATGAAGGAATAAGATCTCTGTCTGAAGGTATGAAATGCAAGGTCAATAATGAATATAAGTATACTTTCTGGGGAAAAATAATGCTAATGTTAACTGAATATATATTGTAGAATGAAAATGAGGCTAGATGAAACATTTGAGATGGTAAATATTATTTGAAGATGTACATGTTAAAACACTTGTAACCAAACGACATGCTGCATGTGATGATAGGTTTTTTTCTTTTTCTTTTTGTGTGTTTTTTCCTTTTTCCCCCCCTCAATCCTAAGTTATTGTGGTGTCTATCAAATATATAACAGAGAGATACCGGGTGTGTGTATGGGGGGAAACGTAGTAGGGATGGATTTCTACAGGCAGGGGAATAAGAAACGACACAAAATTATAATTTATTAAATGAAACAATGAATGTATAAGAATGATAAAGGTTAAAACACCTGTAATCAAATGACATACTGCATGGGATGATGGGCTTTGTTTTCCTTTTTTTTCCTCTGCCTTTCTTTTTCTATTGTTATGTGATTGTGTTGTCTATGTAACAAAAATAAAAAAAAATTCTATATATATAAAAAAACAAAGCACTAAAGCAAAATGCATATCCGGTATCGGTGGTGCAATAGTTGCTACACTCCTTGGGCAAGGGGAAGATCTTTGCCAAACTGGACCGCACCCAAGCCTACCAGCAGCTGCCTGTGGATGATGTCACGGCTGACGCACAAACAATTTTGACCCATCAGGGATCATTCCAATGCCGCTGATGCTGTTTGGGGTAAGCGTGGCCCTGGGACTTTTTCAAAGTTTAATGGAGCACCTATTGCAAGGCATTCCAGGAGTTATCTCCTACTTTGATGATGTATTGGTGTCAGGCACTAATAAACCCGAACTATTTGACCAATTGCAGACAGTACTCCAGAGATTTCAAGAAGTCAGGCTGTAAGTGAAGAAGGGGAAGTGCAAAATAGCAATTGCACAAGTCAAGCTTCTTGGATACCTGATTGATGCATTCAGATTACACCTCATGAAAGAAAAAATACAGGCAATTCATGAAATGCCAACCCCTAAGAACAAGTTTGAGCTCCAAGCATTCTTGTGACTACTCACATTTTACAGTTTATTCCTATGGCACAAAGCATCTGTTGCAGAAGCATTTCACCAACTGTTGGACAAGAAGGCGATATGGTCATTGGGATGCAAAGAAGTGGCAGCATTCAGTGGAATGAAAAAACTAATCTCCTCTGACAGTGTCCAGTCCATTACAATGAAAACCTGCTGCTGGTCCTAACATGCGATGCTTCACCATTTGGAGTCAGAGCTATCTTAAGCCACTGTTTTCTGGACAGATGGGAGGCACCAATAGCATTCTTCTCAAGAGCACTATCATCAGTGAAGCAAAATTACAGCCAACTGGACAAAGAAGCATTGGTGCAGCCAATGGGGTCAAGAGATTCCATGAATGACCATTTGATGGATGACCATTTGAACTGGTGATGGA
This sequence comes from Thamnophis elegans, assembly GCF_009769535.1. Lineage (NCBI taxonomy): Eukaryota > Metazoa > Chordata > Lepidosauria > Squamata > Natricidae > Thamnophis > Thamnophis elegans. Next base: position 52,922,668 of record NC_045547.1, read on the forward strand.
TCAAAAGTCACTGCTGGGACTAATTGCCGGGGACCGACAAACATCACAAGTCCTATTCCCTTGGATGACACGATGGACTGTATTCCTGATGGCCTACAATTATCAGCTCACACACCGACCTGGGAAATCACTGAGCCACACCAACACCCTCAGCTGATGTCCACTACCATATCATCACCATAGATGATCACCCATCACCTTGCCATCCAGCCCCATCACAGAGGCTGAGGCCTCCCACCACTCAAACAAGGACCAGACGCTCTCATAGATACTAAATTGGGTGTAGAGGGGATGGCCCAAGGAACCTGTAAACACAGAGCAAGCCGGTTTACACCCAGCAACATGAACTGTCCATCCAATGGGGCTGCTTGCTGTATGGAAACCACATAATGATTCCCCCTAAACTAAGGCAACGCATTCTGGAATCGTTGCATGATGGCCATCCCAGAATAGTGAAAATGAAGGTGTTGGCATGCAGCTATGTATGGAGGCCCAACATGGACAGTGCTATCGCAGAATGAGTCGCATTGTGCCATCCATGCCAAGAATCAAGGACAGCACCCCCATCGGCGCCAACAGGGAAATGAGAAACACCCAAGACACAGTGGTCCAGGGTACATCTTGACTTCATGGGGACATTCCATGGACAGACTTCGTACTTGTGGTTGACCTCCAGTCATAATGGCTTGAGGTGATCCTAATGAAATCAACAGAAATGGTCATTCGAGCAGACGTTCTGATGTTGGACAATGGCCCCATTACCTGAAGACCTGAATCCAAGAGCACCAGAGTCAACTGTTGCTGGGGCCTGACTGCCACCGCAATCGATCCCGGATGCAAGCTCTACCCAAATGGCTCCTAGAGAGGTCTTCAACCAACTGTCCACTTCCCATGATGACTCCTCGTGAATGAGGAGAGAACAAGAGGGCTCTGCCCAAGCACCTGCTGCTTCAGATGACTCATCGAGAATGGGAGAAACTCGCAAGACAATGTGTACCTGCCATAGACCGGCATACTTAGTAGACTATGCCTGTAGCATAAGGACTAGAGACTGTAGGCTGCTGCTAGGTGGGGAGGAGTGGCTGGAAAGCTTTACTCTGGTCCATGCTAGGCACAGGAAAATGCTTTAAATCTATTGGCTAATAGCTGACAGCCCTTTATAAAGAGCGCTGCCAGTCTTCGCTTTTGCCTTTTGTTAGTATGTTGCTTTTAATGACTTAATAAACATAACTTGTTACATCTGCCAGCTTTGACTCCATTCTTCACCCAAGATCTAACAGAAAGGTTGTGGTGATATTACCGGTCATGGGGTTGGGGGCATGAATTTATGTATACTAAAATGTTACCATGTTGTTGTCTAAGAACCTGATTTATTTTAGCAGGTTAGAAAATATGGAGCTGGAAAATGTTAGAAATGTTAGGAAACAAGGAAAGTAAACCATAATGTTATACATAGATGTGGAAAACTAAGCAAGAAGATGAATTTGTATGCTTATTCAACGATTATGAAATATTAAGATATGTGAATGGTGGTAGAAAGATAAGATTTATATAGCTAGAAACAGAATTTCAATAAATAGAAATACATTTATACAATTTTCACCAGACAGAAAATCCTACATGTGCTAATTCAACAGCTATTTATTACAATTTAAGGGACCCCTCCCACAAAATTCCATAAATTTTTAGTTTAACAGGGGCATGTCAAGGTGAATTGCCTCATATGACACAATTAAATGCTAGCATTAGACTTAGCATTAAAAGCAAGTACAGATACAATTTATGAATATGGTTGATTTGATCTTGACTACAAACCATGGGAGGGTCATAGAGAGTAATAATTAAGGGTGCACTCCAAAAAGCATAAGCACAGTTGAATCATAATCAAATCATATATGCCTTAAATCTTTCTTGCTGAGATCAGTGGAACCAGTTAAAAGTATTTAACAGTGATAAATTTTAAGCCAATATATTTTATACATGAATGGTATGCTTGAAATTCTTATTATATAAGACCTGAACACAAACAATATTCAGTTTTTATTAACAGCATGTGACGGTCAAATTGACACCCTTAATTGAGCACAATCATATTGACTTCACATCTTTGTAAAATGACATTTTCCCAATTCCTGCCACAAAATCCAGAAGAATAATTAATTTCTTTGCAGTCTGTAATAATTGTAGGGCATTGCAGACTGAAATATTTTAAAACAAAATAAAAGGGAAAAGATAATAACTGAAGAATATAGTGGGGAATAGATTCAGTTCCTACATTGTTAATTTGGCCCTTTCCCTATAAAATATTTCATCACATTCACTCATGACAATGATCTATGATGAGCCAAAGTGATATCATTGGCAGACATGGTTACTATTTCAGCATATCCTGTAATAAAGTGTCACAACGTCTCTTGTCATATTGCTCTTCATCTTTTATCTTCTTTGCTGAAATTTACTAAAAATTCCAATTTATCTGAGGAGCAAGCACTGAAACAGTTTTTGAAAATCACACTGATTTATTTCTAAATGAAATTTCTCTATGATAGCACCAGTACGTTCCAGTATGGTGCTCCAGAGGCCCACCCGCCCACCCGAGGTCTTTACTGGTCTTTTTTTTGTTTTGAGAAATTTTTTTATTGTTTCAGTTAAACAGAAAAAAAAAAGAAAAAAATCATCTTTCGTTACATCTTGTTGAAAGCATATTGACTGGTTACAAATATATTCTGTTCGTTTCTTCCACAGTCTTTACATATACTTCATTCAAATCATGTTGTACATTTTAAATCAAGAAAGAAAAGTTTTATATTTTACTATCCCTGGACCAGTGATGTGCAGTCAGGGGAGGCAGAGCCTCACCACTGTCATCATGAAAAGAAAAAAAATGTAAAAGGAAAAAGGCTGAGGTAGTTGCTGCCAGAGTCACAGTGGATGACTCTGCTTAGTGCTTAACTGTTTAAAAAAGCCTCTAAAAAGTGCCCTCTACAGGAGGAGGCAGGGGAACTACATGCCTCATTTAGTCTGACTTTATGATCACTCGAGAAGAGTTAAGCAAGGATTAAAACCAAAAAATTCCTTATGTAGATGAGGGACATAGTTCTCCCGCCTCCTCCTGTAGAGGGCACTTTTTTAAACAGTTAAGCAGAGTCATCCATTGGGGACTCTGGCAGCAGCTAGCCCAGCCTGACCTCAGCAGCTCTTGCCTTTTTCCTTTTACATTTTTACATTTTCATGATGGCAGGCAAGAGCAGAATTGAAATCCTCTGTGATTGTGAAACAGCTGGAAAAGGTATGTGGGTCAGAGGGAGGGGGAGGAATTCAAAATTAATGTGATTTGTAAGTAATTGGTAAGTAATTGTGTGTGTGTGTGTGTGTGCCTGTGTTTGTTTCTTCACTCAAACAAACTCTCTCTCAATTTGAGAGAGAGTTTGTTTGAGAGTGAAGAGAGGGAAGGGGGTAGGAGAGGCAGGGAGGGCAGCCCGCCAGCTTTCTTTCTCTGTGTCCAGGGCAGACCACCAGCAGAGGCGGGTCTTTTACCTGCCTCTGCTGGCGGGCTGTCGCTTTCTTTCTTTTGCCCAGAGGCGGGCAGCTCAGGCAGGCTGCAGCTTCTGGACAAAAGAAAGCCAGCAACGGGCTGGCGCTTTCTTTCTTTTACCCAGAGGTGGGCAGCTCAGGCAGGCTGCAGCCTCTGGGCAAAAAAAAGAAAGTGGCAGCCCGCCGCTGGCTTTCTTTTGCCTGCCGCTATGTCCGACATAGAGGCGGGTCGCCTCTATGTTGGACATAGCGGCGGGTCGCCTCTATGTTGGACATAGCGGCGGGCAAAAGAAAGCCAGCGGCGGGCTGGTGCTTTCTTTCGCCCACCTGTCAGAACTCAGGCAGGCAAAAGAAAGAAAGCGCTTTAGAGAGTGGGATGTCGGGGGAGAAGACTGCCTCACCAGCCATAAACCTCACTGCACGTCACTGCCCTGTACCATAATTCTCATTTGGTTACCATTGTTTAAACATGTTTTAGAATCATTTATATTAGAAGACACAACCACCTACTGGCATTCATTTGCAATTTCAATAGATCTCCAATACCATTACACCTTTATGACATGTTCTAAAATTAATTCGGTTAAGTAAGATATCTGAGCATTTCCCCCCCGCCCGGTAACACACCTGTATGTATCATTAAATATTGTCCATTAACATTTGTTATTACTGTAGTTAACTAAAGGTTATTTACTGATTATCTCACCTCTCCTCTCCAGGCCCACACAATATTATAATTTTATAACCGTCTTTAAACAATGATTTATTAATAAAATTTATAGGATTTTTCCCTTAATCCCAAATTAGTTAATTACATGCTAAGAAAATAAACATTAGACATCTAAGACAATCTAAGAAATATTAACATTTCTACTTGACAATCACCCAGAATGTATATTAGCATTTCTAAGGTCTGGTTATTTATCCTAACTAGGTTTATTATTTCTCTATTAGTATCATAGTAAATTTATGTTAATGGATAAATATTCAGTGGTAATTTAAAACTATAAGATACTATAATCTCTACTTAATAATCATCAAAAATTAACTTGTTTTTTTCCATCAATTGGCATTATTAACCAGTATCTTTCCAGTAACAAAATAGTCTTTCATCTCTCGCCAGTTGTTGTGTCAATTCTATATCCAGAATCTTTCCAGGGTTTAAGACTTCTCTCTGCACATTGAAGCTTAAACAATCTCTCATGTAGTTTTGTTGCCTTTGAGTTGTTATTAATGTAAGCTTAACTTTAGTTGTCAGGTTTGTTTCTGAATAGATTTGTCTTATTACCACCATCTTTTTCGCTCTTTCTTTTTCTCCTACATCTTGAAGTTTGGGGTGGAGCACCAAATTATCAAAGTCACTTTTCCACCTTCCCTTTTTTCCACTTTCACTCACATTTACTCCATTTATAAGTTCATCTAAGTTCTTATCTTTGTTTTCTGTATTTCCATTCACTTCCTTAATTTCTGGGTCTATAACCCCATCATCTTTTTTTATAATATCCCATAGTCTGTCCCATTTCTTGTAGAATCTCTCAAATCCTTTTGAGATGTTTTGAAGTCCAACCAAAATGTTTTGAATTAACAAGTTTTCTTCATCTGAGTATCGCTCCATTTTTTTTAGAATAAGGAATAATATAGATAAAGAGCAAGAAGAGGAATTTGGTACAATCTGCCACTCTAGCCTGTCACAGATTTTGAAGAATATATCTATTTTTATTTTAGACGAATGTTCTTTTATGGTTTTCAAAGAAGAAGGGTTCTAAAGTTTTTCTTTCCTTTTCCAATTCTTGTCAAAATATTTTCCGCACACCACTATTTGTGACCTTGAGTCTTTATTGGGTTTTAAAGAGACGTTCCAAATCCTTTTGTTGCGCAGTCACAGTCAATATAGTCAGATAAGAGTGAACAAAGAAAACATTGTTACAGCAGCAAAGGAAAAAAAGCTTCAGATTTGGGCTTCCAAGTGGCAGATTTGATTCTTTTAAAACCTCTTTCCTTAAGTATCTCCAATATAATATTGCAACAAATAGAAGAAGAAATTTATTAAAGTAAAAAGAGTTTTAATTTAAGCCAAAAAATTTAAAGTAGTAAAGGAAAATAGGGAAAAAGAGATCCGTTCACCTCAAGCGGAAAAAACGGGAGCATTGCAATCACTCAATCCACTAAAGATTACAAGCAAGAGCAAAAAACTTTCTAAGGCAGTCCAATGGGGATTAAGTACGCCGCTTTGTTCTTGCTTAATGGAGTTTCTTAGGGCAATCTTCTAAAAGAAAAGAAAAGAACCTCACTTTCATTCTCTCTTCTTGGAGCTGTCTCCAACTATGTCAGCTGGGGGGAGCTGCCTGTTTGCCGCTGGTTGGAAGCACTCCCCTTGGATCGATCAGGGACTTTGCGATGTCCCTGTGACCAACAAGGTCTTGTCTTTTCAGTCACCATCTCTTCGGGATGGTTTAGGTCCTGCCGGACTGTCCAGGGGCAAAAGTGTCATCGGCGGATTTGGACAGCCGAATCCACACAATGTATCATTATGATGTTGGCTCCTCCCACCGCTCCTTACTGGTCTTTTAAGTCTTCGGTGTTTCCATGCATGGCACCTACAGCGCCTGCATGATGCTCCACTGAGCAGCTGGAGCATTGTGGAGGCTCGCAGAGGTGCTAAGATGCATGCACGCACTGTGCACATGTGCACATGCACTGCATGCGTCCATGTGGATGTCACCGGGCCCGTTCCAACCGTATCAGTTGGAACGAGATCCAGAACCCACCACTGGCTCACACTTTTTAGCAGGAGGCAGGGGTATGTCCTGTCAACATGACACATCTATATATTATGTATGCCTTTAGTGGAAATGGGCAGATTGTAATAGACTTTTGAGTGATGTATCATTATACCTTAATGAAGTATTGGTGGGGCAATGTACCTCACAAGGAAATGTTTTGGAGTATGTACAGAAGCCAGTGTTCTTCAGAAAAGTAAACAACATTGATTGCTGATCTACTAATTGTAAGAAAGCTACGTCTTCACTTGGCAAAGGTACCTTTTCTTGAAACTCAGTCAAAGCTCAAAGATATGCTGTGTTCATGTTCAGTGTGTTTTCCAGGGAATGGAAGAACATTGTGTAGAGCAAGAGAGCGAGAGCAAGTGTGAGAGATAGAAACTGTGTTCAGTAGAAGACATTGTACTGTGAGAAGTTTGATGAAATGTTAGGAATGCTTTCCCTTTTTCTACTGTTTAAAGTAGAGAATATCCGCTTACAGGACCATTTTAGGCTTTGCAGCATAAATCCTTTGCCCTAAAAAATTTACTTCCTTTAATCCTTGTTAATCCTTTGCTTGTTTGTTACAAAAATAGAAGGCACATTCATGCAATTCAATTTGTATGATCTAAAAAAGTATCTGCTTCTATTTTCTATACCAATATTAGCTACTCTTGAAATAATTCTGGAATGCATCAACTTTGACTCCCACACAGAAATTTACTATTTAATTAATAGACTCAAACTACCCCTTTCATTTTCTTACTAATTGCAAACTAAGCATCACAATATATTGAACTTTTAATGAAAAAAACTCCTGGTAATTTACTGTTCTGAATGTGGAGAAGTAAAACCAAATTTGGAGGTGCATATAGTTAAGCAAGCTTATGAACAGAAAATGTCTTATTGTACCTTCTCCCATCTGCCCCTCTCTTCCCAAAACACATTTTATTTCAGATTGAAGAAAATGGGATGTAGGAGTGGAAATTACCTCAGAACTGATCATTTAGAAATTATGTTAGCTTAGTGAAGATAGAGATGATCACTCAAAACACTCTGGTTTTGAATTCCTTCCTCTGGTGCTGCCTTAATAAGGCTCCTTCAGCTCATTATATGACATTGTTTCTGCAGGTTTGTCACTGGGTTTTCATTTTTTGTACAAAGTTGATGGTAAAATGAATTGATGTAAATGTTTAAGAATACAATATAGTGTTGGCTATGTAATAGTATATATTTGGTTATATGTTATGAAAAAAAAATGTATATAGAATTAGGGCATGTGAGGCATTGCCCTGTCAGCTCCAGCGCACATGTGCACACTGGCCAGCTGACTTCGGCCTTCTTTTTTGGCCATTTTTTTGCCTCCAGAGGCTTCCCTGAAGCCTCCAGAGGGTGAAAAACCACCCAAAGTGCAAACCGGAAGTTCGGGAATGGACTTCTGGTTGCGCATTGGGCCATTTTTCACGCTTCGGAGACTTCAGGGAAGTTGAAGGCTCCGGAGGGCGAAAAATGGCCCCACGGGCAATCCAGAAGTGATTTCCAGTTTGCCCGTAGGGCCATTTTTCGCTCTCTGGAGCCTTTAGGAAGCCTCTTGAAGACTCCAGAGCGCGAAAAACAGCCCTATGGGCAACCTGGAAAGTTCGGAAAGTGTTATTTTTGGTTTGCCCATAGGACCATTTTTTGCCCTCTGGAGCCTTCATGGAAGCCTTCTGAAGGCCCTGGAGGGTGAAAAATGCCCTACGTGCAACCAGAAGTCATCATTCCTGAACTTTTGGGTTTCACATAGGGCCATTTTTCACGCTTGCTTCCTTGAAGCCTCCGGAAGCCTCCGGTTAGGCTATTTTCACCCTCCCCAGGCTCCTAGAAAGCCTCTGGGACCTGCAGAGGGTGAAAAAAGTGCACCTAAAGTGGGGGCAGGGCTTGTGCTCATGTGCATGGGTTTGCATACATGACCCCCCTGTGCTCCCCCTCTTTTGTCATGTGATCCAAATAACATTAGCCATCCCTGGCTTAGACTATCTTGCAATGTTTTTTATAATTCTGCTGGTAATCCATCTGGTATCATCATCTTTCCATTTTTTTGTCTTTTAATTTCCTCCATTATTTCCATCATCGTTATCCTTTCTTCAAACGCCTTTTTAAATTTTTCTGATATTTTGGGTAATCCACCTTTTCTAAATATTGTTTTATCTTTTCTTCAGAGGTTTCCCTTGTTTATATAATTTATCATAATATGTCTGAACAATTATTTTCTTTTCCTCATTCCGATAACATGTCATTCCTTCCTCATCCATCAATTGATTAATTAGCTTTTCTCTCTCTTTTTTCATTTTATATGCCAACAAACTTCCTGGTTTATTTGCATTCTCAAAAATGTTTTGCCTAGATTTTTTTATTTTAAATGACAAGTCCTCTTCTTCTATTAAGTTCAATTTGTGTTTTTTCAAGTCCATTTGATTTTTTAATCCTTTTATTTTGTGTATCCTTTTATAATTCCATCTCTAACTTCTTATACTCTCCTTCCAATTCTTTTTGATTTTGTCTTTTCTTTTTATTCTTTTTTCCTACATATGTCATTGCCATCCCTCAAATATATGCTTTAGTTGTGTCCCACACATTTTATAACGAGGTATCTTCTTTTTTATTTTCTCTAAAGAAAAAGGTCAATTTCTTTTCCATATGTTGTTGAAACTCTTTTTCATTTAGTATTGTTTGATTTAATGTCCATCTTGGTCTTTTCTTCCATCCCTTCCAAACCATTGTAATTGGGTTATGGTCAGCCCATGGATTTGCTTCGATGTTTATATCTTGGATATTTGCAAATATATCTGTTGACATCCACATCATCTCTATTCTGGAGCATGACACATGTCTATGTGAGTAAAATGTGTATTTGTTTTCCTTTGGATATCTTCCTCTCCAAGCATCTTGAAGGCTTAATTCCTCAACCATTGTTTTAAAAAAAAGCTTTTGGAAGGGTTTTCCTACATTTCTTATTTTTCTTTGTGGTTTTATAGTCCATATCTGCATCTGTTATTGCACTGAAGTCACCAATCATATATTTATTCTCATACTCTATTATTTTCCTGTGTAATCTTCTATAAAAGTCTTCCTGGTTGTTATTTGGTGTATATATTGCCACCAAAAGGATTTGTATTATGCCGATTTTTAGTTTGTCTAATTTAGAAAATGTTCTTTTTCTTTTTATTGCCCAATTTAATTTATATTTATCGATATTACTTTTTTTCTTTTTCCATAGTTTATTTGTTAATAGGTTTTGCTGACCTGGTCATTCTTGGCTTTCTTTGATCTTTAGCCTCCTTTGCCCTTGTCCCTTCTTTTATTGCGATTTCCTCTTGTTCTTTTAGTGTTTCTCTTGTTTGTTTATCTTCCAGAGATTCCTCTTGATTTCTAATCTCTTTTTCCTCTCTCGATCTCTCCTCCTCTTGCAATCCCAAGTATTGGTCATAGAATAATTCTGCTTTCTCTACTGAATCCAGTCTATGTCTTTGTTCCTGTCAGTTCACCAATATTCCTTCTGGTATTAACCATCTAAAGTTCACTCCTTTTTTAATCAGGCATTTTGTCAAGAATTGATATTCTTTTCTCAAATCTCTGACTCTTCTTGGAATCTGTTTCAATACCACTATTTCTCTCCCTTTTTATTTTATTGGATTACTTCTTACTCTCTGCAGAATCTCTGTTCTTATTGCTTTCTTGGTAAATCTTATATGTACCTCCCTGGGTAAATTATTTCTCATTGCATATCTGGTGTGTACTCTAAATATTTCATCAATCTCACTTAAAATCTTTTCTCTGGTTTCTTCCATTGTTTCCACCAACCACTCAGCCAAGTTTTCCCCTTTCTCTTCTTCCTTATTTTGAAATCTAAGATAATAATCTGCTCTATCCATTTCTAATGCAATAACTATTTTTCCTGTGTTTCCTGATTTCTACCCACTGTCTTTACTCTATCATCTAACTCTTCCACTCTTTTCTCTGTTGACTCTGCCTTTTCTTCCACCCTTTGTAATCTTTGTTCACTTTTCTCCATCATCCCTTTAACGTCCTTTAGCTCCTCTTCCACTTTCCCCATTCTCTCACTCAGGTTGCCTATCTTTTCTTTCAAGTCTTCATGTAATGCTTGTATCATCTTTTTTTAACTTGTTGCATAGTATTAGTTTTCTCTTGGAGTGCCTTGTCCAATGTTCTCTGTGTCACTGGGGTAGCTGTCACAGCAGTTGATGAAGATGTCTGTGTTGTTGTTTACTTCATCTTGCATTGTGCTGGTGTTATCTTGCACTTTATAATCCACTCAATTTATATTTGTAATCCAGATATTTAATCCACCCCATTGGGAGGACAATATCAAAAAATCAAACAACAAGAAAAAGAGAATCCCCTCAAAAAGGAAAAATAGAAAAAATAGAAAAATTAAAATGTAACCAAAAATGAAAATAAAAAATGTAATCCAAATGCAATAGTCTTCTTTTTCAGGTTCTTCTCATCTTAATCAATTACTAATTACATGACAAAAATGTAAAGAAAAAAAGAGAATACACCCTCAAATAATCCAAAGAGGAGCAGCTCAAAAAACTCATCATAAAGCAAAAAGAAGAAACGTCTATCTCAGAAGAGAAAGTGGAGGAGAAAAAAACCCCAAATCCCAAGAATCATATGCTCTTTAAGTCCAATAAATCTCTGTTTTACCCCAACACAAAGGAGACAACAACAAAAAAGAACAGGTGATAGAAGGGGAGAAATATCCCTACCACCTAAAAAAGTAGAAGTCAAAAATATCTCTGATCTTTCTTGTTATTGCTTCTTTTGTGAGCTTCAAAGAGTTCACTGTTGCAGCTGGTCTTTAAAATGAGTCTCTCAGTATGTTAGACCAAACACCTTTATCAGTTCAGCCAGCCTTGTCAAGGTCAGTTACAGTCAGACGCGCCTCCTTCAATAACAAAGAAAGAAAACCCCCAACTCCATTTGAGTAGAGATAAAGGTACTTTTACTGGGTATGAAATGAAAGCAATGAAACAAAGCAAGATCTGAGTCAAAAAGGCTCATATTGATCATGCACAGAAGATGGTGAGAACAAAACTCCCTTCTTGATAACTCCTCCAGTACTGGTAATTCCACTCCCAAATACCACAAGCCTCCACCCTTCCCATTTCTTTGGCAGCCAATAGCAAGCAAGCAAAGTAGAGACTGACAGTTACTTTTAGTTTCAGTTAATTCATTAAATTCATTGTCAATCTCACTTGCTCCTCTAGATGGCAGTATAATTAGCTTTCAAATGGGAAAGAAAAACTATGTTATCACCTTATCTTCTTAATTTTATTTAATTTTAATTTCGCAAAAATAGCAATTTAAAAATAATAATCAGGCTTTTAGTCTTTGTCCTTTTATTTCCAAATTAAATTTTCTTTTAACTTTTTTTCTGTTGCTGCTGGGCCCACCCGCTTTATTCGCCACTATACTACTGGAAGTGGGGTAGCATACAGATACCCACTCCCACCTCCTCTCTTTATGCCGTTTTCTCCTCTTTAATTTAATCCAAGGAGAGTTGAAAAGAAACATCTTTTTTCCCTTTTAAAATAATGCAAAGCTCTCACCCAGATGATTTTCTTTCACACTTTCTTTGTTTCAGCTCTTCCATTGTGGCCACCCCAGCTTCTTAATGCCTCGCAACAGCCGTTCTCCCAATAGTCCAGTTGGGAGACTTCTTCCAACTACACCAGGGATTTTGCAACTTCCCTGGCTCGCTGGTCTGTGCCTCACTCATTCACTGTCCCTATAGGATGGTTTCAGTCAAAAGAGACCTCCTGATGGCTGCAATATCGACGATCCCTCAAGAGCCCCTCAGGTCATGCCACCACAATGCTGGCTACACCCCCATCTAAATATCTTAGTTATTATTGCCTGTGATGAAGGAAGACTGACCACTCTACTTGTACTTTCACTGCCTTTAATGAATTGTCATAGTGATATTCATTTTCTACTGCTAATAGTAAATAGTAGCAGCAATAGTCTTAGCTGTGAGAATATAACAAAGAATTCATGAATGTCTTCCCTGTAAAATATAACTTGTCTAGAAAAAATAAGTTCTTGAATAATAAGCTGCAAATATAATAGTAAGCTTGTTTGTGTTATGTTTGCTTGTTAAATTATTTTTAAAACCTAAGTACCACAGTAACTCCATGTGATCAGACCATCATTTGTTGCATCCATAGGAATTATCTTTATGTTGATACATAAAGTTGTAGCCAGCCATCTATAATTTTTGTACAGTTGATACAAAAATAATATCATCTAGCACAGTGTTTCCTAATCATTTTTTCCCTCAGGACCCTTCCAACTTTTAAAATTGTGGAGACCCCAAAACAGCTCTTGCTTATATGGGTTATATTTATCAATATTTACCATCCTAAAAATTAAAATTGATACATTTGCTGCTGCCAATTTTCACAATTGTGTGATGGATTTTTAATATTGTATTCTTTTTCAATATAGGGTAACAAATAATTTTGATTTCATGGATATCTGAAAAGATCTTGGGAAACCTAAGGAATTCTAGGACCATATGTTAAAGAACATTGGCCTGGTATATAATCATCAGTGAGAATAATAAGAAAGTTAGGAGTTATTCTCTACCTTTTTGAATATGTAAGGATTAAACAATAGTATTTATCAGGTTGCTCAATATGATTTGTGTTGTGACTATGTAACAGACTTGCATTTCAGAACCAAACTATGGATGCAAATGGAGCAAGAGGAAAAACAGATAGGGAAATGAGCCTAGCCACCATGACTATCAGAATTTATGCCTTTAAGCCAAGGGATAAACAAATGCAGTCCCTAAGATTCCAAAGAAAAAATATGTCTGCCACTTTTTAACAAAATTAGGAAGCGATGCATAATTAAGCAGCATCTCAGTTATTTAATATTAATCAATGTAATTTTGCATGATGTTATATACATATAACATATTTATTGGAATATACAGATACAGTTATATGGTATGTGTGTGTATGTACGTACGTACGTACGTACGTACGTACGTACATACATACATACATACATACATACATACATACATACCACTGGTGGGTTCCGGATTCCGTTCCAACTGGTACTTGACCCACGTGGACGTACTTGCCTATGATACTTCCGTAAGCCTCTGCGACACTCTAGCTGCTCGGTGGAGCATTGGGCAGGCACTGTACAAACCATGCGCATGCGCGGAAGCTCCAAAAGCTTAAAGCACAGGTAAGGAGCTCAGGCGGATGGGTGGGCCCTCTGGAGCACCGTACTGGAACGGTACCCAGTGTTTTGGGCAGGATCCGGTACGCCTGTACTGGCTGCAACCCACTACTGATACATACATACATACATACATACATACATACATACATACATACATACATACATAAATTCTGCCTCTGCCTACCAGCATCCATGGTATTCAACTGACACACGGTAACAAGGTCAGCCAATGAATAGGGATAGCAACTGTCAGCCTCTGCTTTGCTGCTGCTTCGGCTGCCATGAAATGGGGAGGGAGGGCATGGTATTTGGGAGGGGTTTACTAATTGTGCTGGAGGAAGATTCTGGAGTTCTGCTGCCTGTCGGACTACGCATGCGGAGGAGGTTCCCGCCAAGGCTAACGGCACCGACATTCCATCTTAGTGATGCCTTTTGAAGTTATCTCACACCTGACACTTAGGAGAATTATGATTGGACTGTAACTGGGATGCCAAGGGGTGGGGAATGGGTTATTCTATATATCAATCGCTTTCGTGCCTAAATAATCAGTCTTCACTTTGCTACGCCTTTAATCATTTATAATTAGTAAAAGTACACTTGATTTCTACCTATGGAGTCTCGTGGTCTTCTTTCCTAATTACCCAATGAAGAGGTGCTTACAGCAACTAAATCAGTCAAGGAGGGCTATTTGGACTCTGAAATTTGCACTGGGAGCAAGAAGGAGACAGGAAGGAGCCTGGCTTAGCTGAGAACTGAAAATGAAACCACTTGTGTTTTGCTTGTATTTACTGCTACCTTGGAAAACCTGCTTTGAGTAATGTATTGTATATTATTATTATTTTGAATCCTGCTGAATCAGTCACTGTGCTTTCTGAATTTGATTGCTGCTGCAAACTCTGACCAGCCAGGTAAGCTTCAGCACTTATTGCAGCTTAATTCAGCACAGCTGATTGGTGGGTGGATCGGACTGCCAGAATATCCCTGATCAGCTGTTCCAGTATTGCCACAGACCATTGCTGCCTCCATGCCTCATGTTTTTAGCCTCTGGTGGGGGGAGCTATATTCAATGTATAAGACACACCCAAATTTTCATCTTCTTTTTTGGGGGGAAAAGGTGTGTCTTATACTCCGAAAAATATGGTATTTATTTTTCATCTCAGGCATCAATGCTAAGACCCATATATTCACATGTGCTGTCCCTGTTATTTATCCTTACAATAGGCAGGCAGGCCAAAAGAAAACATACAGCTGTGAGAAATGTGCTTGCCAGGCAGATACCTACCTACCTATCTACCTACCATCCTTCCTTCCTTCCTTCCTTCCTTCCTTTGTTTCTTTCTTTCTTTCTTTCTTTCTTTCTCTCTCTCTCTCTCTCTCTCTCTTTCTTTCTTTCCATGTCCTATGAGGTACTGGCTTAAAAACAATCTGTCTGGATTGAAAATCTTTGGCGGCAGCAGTTTACAAGGAAGTCAGTCTGGATTGCAGATAGAGTCTCTCTTTAAAGTGGTCAACTGAGCCCTTCTTAGATTGACTGAGCTATCAGTTCTGTAGCATATTCCTGCACTGAATATTTTCCCTGTTGTACAATAGATGGAGATCTCATGCTTGACCAGATCCTTGTTTACAATAATGTATGGACCCTATTTGGAGAGGACCATTCATGACAGCAATTGATTTTGATTCTGTACTCTCTTCAGGTCTAGTTGGTTCACAGATTAGAATTTCTGATCCACCTAAATAGTCACTTGACCTGACATTACAGCAAGGCACTGGCTATCTTATTGACAGTCAGTGGAATTACCAAAGAGTCAGTACTTATCATGGACTTTTAGTTTGCTTGTGTTTCTTTAGCAATTTCTTTTAGTTTTACGAGGTAGGGGTGCTAACCCTATCTTCAACCCTCGTCACTTTATCCGGAGTTGGGACTGGCTGGGTTACCTCAAAACAAAACTGGCCCAGGTGGAGTTGAAACTTAGTGCCAAACACTAAGGGAGACCTTAAGATTATTTATGTCTCTTGGAATGAAGCTGTGATTGAGTGAAACTTTTGGAAAGCACTTGCTGCCCAATGTGGTTGGCAACACCTTCTTCTTATCCTTGTTCTCCACAAGGATAGGGTACAAGGACTCCCCGAACAATGGGCCACCTGTATAGGAAGCAGTGGGTAGGTGCCACTTTGACTTATTGTTGGCCTGCCAACTTCGGAGCCACAGAAGGCATCTCAATGTTACTGAGGATGGCAGGCCCCAGGACTTGACTGAATCCAGTGTCAAGCTTGTGGAAAACAGGGTGACCGCAATGATCTTATTAACATCCTGCATAAAGCGTGTGTCATCAGGGGTAATTTGGTCCTGCAGCTGACATAACCAGAGTAAGGTGGTACGGTTGAAAAAGGATGCTGCAGCTGCAGTCTTAGTAGCCCATGCCAATGCTTGAAACATCTTGCATAGGATAAGCTCGACCCTTTTATCATTCGTCTTAAGCTTGTCCGCAACAACTCCCAAAACCAGGGCTGAAGCAGTGGCTAGGCCGCGACTGGTGCAACTACTGTGGAAACATGTAGGGCATCATAAAATTCCTTGTCCATATTATAAAACCAGCAATCATTGCTGCTAGGATTCGGAAGAGTCTCTGGATGGGCCCATTGGTTTTTTACAACCTCCAGAAAAAGGGGTGGAGCAGGTACCTCCTCCTTTTCTGTAGATGTCTTAGAAAACATGATCTTGCCAGGTTTATCCAGAGTTTGCCGTGGCCGGAGCAGCAGCTCCAGCTCCCAATTTGATTGTGGAACGAGCCTTGCTGAGGAGTGACTTAAAGAGGGCAGGGGAAGAAGGCCTGAAAAAGCTGGGGTACCTGGGACAGGTGCCCCCTCTTCATCAGATAACTCAAGGTCCTAGGGAACCTCTTCCCCAACAGGGAAATCTCACTAGCGAAGGATGGAGAGGCCAGTCTCTGGCTCTTCCTAGAAACCAATGATTAGCCTGAAGGCTGAGCACTGGTGCCCTTCTTTGACTTTCTGGAAACCTGGGCTGACTTTTTCTGTTGCCTCATGCCTGAGGCAATGCCCAGGAAAATGGCTGAATCCTCCACAGGCTCTCAGGTAGGTTGTCCAGATCAGCCAGATTCTCATAAGGTTCTGCAGCCTCTTCCTCTGCATCTCCTTGTGGAGCTAGGCTGAGCCTAGGCATCAGATAATCCTGAGAGGTGCCCTACAGGGGATTGCCCATTACATCCCTGATGGCCATGGGGGAAACAGAAGGTGAGGGAGAAACCTCCATCCTACTATGCCTCCTAGGCCTGACATGAGATAATGGAGGTAAAGGAGAAGGGCTAGAAGGTCTGATTGGGGATCTGGATCTGGAAGAGGGCCTGGGCCTGTGTGCCTGTGTGCCTGTGCCTCTCTATGCCACTCTGCTTGAGTCTCCCCTTTCTCCAGTGCACGTTGCCTGCACTGTTCCTCTCTAAGGGTTGCCTGTGAAGGGTGCTAAGAGGCCAAAGCCTTGGCCCTAGCAGCCCTGGTATGGGGTCCATGTGGAAAGCTAGTGACCCCAGGGAGTCTTCTTGGTCTGGGGCCTCAACACCTGATTCATGCCTGGTGTCCACTATTCTATCTCCCTCAGGAGATACTCACGCCAGCACTCTCTCATGGAGAAATGGAGCAAGGTAATCTGTAGCCCTCACACCGGAATAGCTATCGCTCTGCTGGTGCTGCGATGAGGAATCCATGTGGCCATCTTCCATCGCTGTCCAACACTTGCAGTCTCCTCGCTCTTCTGCCTGACACATGTGGCCTCCACAATCTGCCTCCCGGCATGGTCGACCTCACCAAAATGGCCGCCCAGTCCACATGGCTACTCCAAAATGGTTGACCAGCACCTGCGGCTGCTGGAAAAACCTTTGGAGCTCCACAGAGTCAAAGGGAACAGGCTACGCGAGGATCAGCTGCTCAAAGTCAGCCACCTCCAGTGCCTGGAATTGCCCAGGCTTCGCATAGCAAACAGCCCAGAGTGGAAATCCAAACCGGCACTCCGGCACCTCAGCAAGTGGCAATGGAATGCCCCCCTTTGCAATGCCAGCAGCTCTCTTACAATTTAAAACCAAAACAGCCAATTAATTCAAAAAAGAAAAAATTTGTTTAGGAGCTAAATTTATAGGAGTCAGCTCAACCAGACTGAGTGACAAACTGGAGCTACAGAGGAGGTGTGGTTTCAAGAGTGGCACTCAGTCTCGACTGAGGCATCTCCATTATAAAATCCATAGAATTCTCTCTCCAGGGTGCTGAAGGTTCTGCTACAGTTTGTAAAAGTCCTGGGGATTTTCCTTGTCATCTTTTTGCAGCTGTGCAGGTGGAGCAGTTAGCAAAGTAGCTTTCAATGTCCTTTTTAAAGGATGGCCACCAGAATTATCTTTTGATGAGGTGTAGAGTTTTCACAAATCTAAAATGTCCAGCTTTCTTGCAGTCATGGCATTGCTTCATGAGATCCAATCTTTGGCTAGCAGGGAGGTAAAGTTTGTTTTCTACCCAGGCTAAGTTGTCTTTGAGCAAACAAATGTGTGCTTGGAACCAGTCATCCTTAAGTAGTGCCTCCTTAAATTTGGAGACTGTTGCATTGTCGGCAAGCGATTCCTTTTTGGCTTGTGTTCGGGTAATTACATTGGTGGTCTGGGGTGTTTGGAGCATAGGTTTAACAATTTCAGTCTTTTTGCTGTTGCATTGGGATTTTCTGGAGAGGGCATCTGCTAAGAAGCTTTTCCTTTCTGGGAGATATTTGAGTATAAAATCAAAACGTTTAAAGTATTGCGCCCAACGTTCTTGTTTGCTTGGATGACAAAGGGTTATTTGGCTCTGGATGTTTTAGGATTGGTTTAGCTGAAAATAATTGTTTGTTTTTCAAATGCCACTTGGCATTCCAGGGTCCAGTTAAGATGTTGCCTTGGTTCGGTTCCCCCCACCTTTTGTCTTTAGCAAATTCATAATGGGGAGATTGATTCTTGTAAATGCTGGAATGAATTGACGGTAAAAGTTAGCAAAACCCAGGAAACCTAGTAGTTGTTTATGGGTCTGGGGTAGCTCCCAATTGATGATGGCTTTTACTTTTTGTGGATCCATCTCTATTTCATCATGGGATATTCTATATACCAGATAGTCAATTCTTTCTTGGTGGAACTCACATTTCAAGTGTTTTGCATAGAGTTTGGTGGCTTGGAGTTTAGCAAGAACTGCTTGGACTAGTTTTGTGTGTTCTGCTTTGTTTTGGTGTAAATTAGAATGTTATCAAGGTAAACCAGGACCCCTTTGTATAAATGTTCATGGAGCACCTTGTTAATTAGTTGCATAAACACAAAAGGGGCCCTTTGTAGTTCAAAAGGGAGTACTTTAAATTGGTAACATCCCAGCGAGGTGTTAAAAACAATCTTCTACTCATCCCCTTTCCTAATTCTGATGTGGTAATATGCCTCTCATAAATCCAGCTTTGAAAATATTTTTCCTTTAGAGAGATGGCCCGCATGTCCTTCATGAGGGGGAGTAGGTACATATTTTCCATGCTAATCATGTTAAGGTTACAGTAGTTGGCGCAAAGGCATAAGGAGCCATCTTTCTTTTCACAAAACAATACAGGGGCCACTATTTTTGGTAGGAGGGGTTCTTTATAGATTTTTGTCAATAAACGCTCTGTTTGTCTAGTTCTCTGGGGAGTAGACTAGATGCAGTACATATTTGGTTTTGAAAGTTTGGCCCCCAGCAAGATTTCAATGGCACAATCCATGCCATGATGAGATGGCAGTTTATCTGATGCCTCTTCACTTAATACCTTAGCCAGATCCTGGTATTCTTTGGGGGTGCTAGTTGTCTCAGCAAGGTGGTCAGCCATGGCCATTTCCCTGTTCCCTTTCTCCTCCCCTCTGGGAGGTTTGTAAATGTTACATGTCTCTGGAATTTTATGTTTTCTCTCCTCTAGTTTACATTAGTGTTCCATTCCATCTCATCGTTTAGGCCTCCTCCGAGTTCCATCCGCTGGCCAATGCCGACTGGCCACCACGCGGAGGAGAGCCTTCTCGGTGGTAGCCCCGACCCAATGGAACGATCTCCCCGTGGAGCTTCGTACCCTCACCACCCTCCAGACCTTCCGCACAGCCCTTAGAATCTGGCTATCCCGTCAGGCCTGGGGCTAAAGATTGTAACCCGCCCGAATGGTATGAATGTTGCGTTTTAATCATGTACTGTCTTATATGTAAAAGTCTGTTTCCCCCCCCCCTTCCTTTGGATTGTGAGCCGCCCTGAGTCCCCCCAGGGAAAAGGGCGGCATACAAATAAACAATCTAAATCTAAATCTAATCCATAGCCACATGAGCCCTAGGACTAGTGGCCATTCCATTCCTGGGCTACTATGAACACGAGGGTCTCACTATTGTCTCCCAGTTTTATTTGTAATGGTTCTGTGGCAAAAATGGCTGCCCCCCCCCACTACTGTGCCATCTAGCTGTCAGAAAGCAATGTGGGTTTTCATTTTCCTCAGGTGAATTCCCAATCTTCCTGCCAGAGTTGGGCTAATTAGGCATTGGGTGCACCCCAAGTCCAGTAATGTTGCTACTTCCTCCCTTTTCCCTCAGCTGGGGATAAAAAGTCTTAGGAGTAGGGTGAGCAGTTCAATTGGGTTGCTTACCAGCAGGCCATCTTCCACATCACTTTTGAATTGGACCAGCTCTTCTTGGGGTGCCAGAGTTCCTTCCTCTGGATTTGCAGGAGAATGGAACTCCATGGCTGCCTGGCTTCTCAGCATGTTTTCTTTTTCTCAGGGGGTGGGTTTTGCTGGTTTCCCCCGATGGGTGATCAGACCTTCTGGTGGGGGTTTTGGAATGGCACTCTGCTGTGCATTGCCCCTCCTTCCCACACTTGAAGCAACCTGATGACCTCAGCGCCATGGCAATTTGGGGCTTGAATGGTTCCCACCACCCCTGGGGTGAGTATCTTCTCCAGGCTCTGCCAATGCGGACATGTCAATCTCTGCCTCCTCTGCCACCAGGTACCATTCATGCAAATATTTAGGGGCTCCACAGACCAAGCAGACAGTGCACAGTAGTCATTGAGCCCATCTTTGAAACAACAGACTAGACTATCTTCTGGCTAGTCGACTCGACTGCCCAGGTCATGGAGTTCCTTGTTCAGTTTACAGGGCAATGGCCCTGCTTTATGATTCTATTGCTATCAGCGAGGGGGTCTTCAAAGCGGTGGTGCAGGGCTGTAATGAATCAATTGAAATCTTGCTGCTCTGGAGTGTCGGAATTGTGGGGGGTCACCATCCACCTGGCAGCTGTCCCTTCCAGGGCTAGGGTGATGACTCACACTTATGTCCCCAGGGTTGGAAAATTCCATCCATATTCTTGTTTATAGGTGAGGACCTGAGGCAGGAAAAACTCCAATTTCTAGGGATCTCCAGTGAATTTTACCCCCAAGGGGGCGCTTTCCTCTCCAGCCATGGGCCCCTGGGTTGGCCAGGAAACATTGCCTGGTCTGGAATGGCAGGAGGTTGAATCCCTGGTGTGGCTGCTGGTTCCCCGGCTTGGTCAGCTGCTTAGTCAGTTGCGGCTGGATCAGGGGTGATGGCTCAGGGTCTTTCAGCTGCTAGATTGCCTGCTCTCCTCAGTTGGCATCCCAGTTCACCTCAGACATTGAGGTTTTGCAAGGCTTCCATCATGAGGCTGTTGATATGCTTCTTCAACCGACCATCTGTTAGTGATTCTCCGATCAGTTCCACCTGATTGGAAAGGGCTTCCAGTTCCATTTTCCACCCGAGTTTGCAGCTACCTTGGGTGAAGGTCACCCCTGGGTCTTCTGTCACAGCTGTCATATAAATCGGCGGCATATAAATCCCAATAAACCTAAACCTAAACCTAAACCTGTCCCCTTTTCCTATGCCAACAGACCATTGTCCCAAACCTTGGAACTCTCAAAGAGAGCTTCAATGTCTTCTGTGGGACATTTGGAGCCGGTATCAGACTGGGTAGTTGTCAAGGTTTCTCTCGAGCACTCGGCTTCCCCTTGTTCACTGCTCTGTTCAGACATTGTTGCAGGGTCCCCTCATTAGAGTATAAATTTGGGGGAACATTTTTTCTCTCTGGGTTGATCACTATTGCAGAGCCTGTTTTATGTAAGGACCTGCCTCGCACCCCCTCTTCAAAAAAAAGTGTAGACTCTTGAAAACTTGGTATTTCACAAGTAATCTTTTTATTGAAAAGGGGTGAAAGCAAGTCAACATTCAAAGCAGGCTCTGAGACCCTCAGACTATACAATCCATGATAAAGGAACTTAGGAACCCCTTCCAACCGACCAGTGTGGATTCCCACCAATCTGCAGGTGTGAAGATTTTTTGTTCCAGCCTCTATGAAAAGCAGATAAGTAGAGATTCTCAGGATCATCTTCTAGATTTGCAACCCGCATGGCTCCCCCCCCTCTTCCATCCTCCAAGAGGTGGGGATTTTCCAGACCTCTGAGGCATCAGGCAACAGTTATAAATCATGCAAAAGGTTATACAAACAGGCAAGGCAAGACCTAGGATACTTAGGATACGTAGAAAAAAGAGAAAGAACAAAATGTATCAAATCCACCTCCACCCCTCTTCATCCACCAAAGAATAGCAGATACACGATCTGACAGGAACTCTCCCAGGGAACCCCAAACTTGCTGTTCCAAATATGATTAAGAAATGAGGATCAGCCAAGCTTCATGTCCACGTAGGCTACATTGTGATTATAGGCATAATTAGAATCCCTCAACTTGATGCTCCATTCACCAGCCAATCAGGAAACTCAGTTTTCAATTATTTATTCATGAGTAGCAGCTGTTCAGAATACATATAGTTGATCCCACAATCTCTCCTTTCTCCAGATAAATTTTATCAGCTAAGATCCATCATCTGGTTGTCAATTTAAGCTGCAATGCTGCCTCCACTCCTTCAGGGACATCTAGCTCACCATGTCCTCGCCGGAACTTAGTTGTAGCTTAATCATTTTTGTCCCACAATAGAAAATCTATGTTTTTATGATGTCAACTTACTGTAACATCTTTCAGCTTCTGCTACAGTCATTGGCAATGTGCAAATGATCCATAGAGCTATGCACACTTCATGAAAAAGAATAGTTGAATTTGTTTTTAGTAAATTTCATTAAATTAGAAACTAATGCATGTTCTTTCTCAAAATTAAATTTGAAAACATTTTTCCAGATGCAAAGATTTCACAAAAGAAATTCTCAGAAAAATCAAATAAACATTTAACAGCTTCTCTCAGTTCTTCAAACACCAGTGTCACATTTTATAACTGAAAGGAATGTCATGAGCTGCTTACTTTTCTTTGAAATTTGTCATAAAATTTGCATTTCTTCTTCTACGATAGGTTTTCTATAGAATTTTGGATCAATAGTTTCTACATTGTGTTATTTTTAAAATAATATCAATTAATAATATCTACAGAAACACCTGTCACTCTGGGCTGCTCTGCCATGTCAAATCCATTTTTTCATGAGTACTTGAAAGAATCTTATACTAGAAGCTAGCCAAAAGAAGGAATGGAAATGAACGGAAGAACTTTTACAGTGCTTCTTGCTGTGAATGAGTTTTCTGTTATGTTTAACTGAAAATCACATTCTAAGGCTTCCAGAATACATGTCTGGACAGATAGTATTCATATACATTCCAGCACATTTAAACTGAGAATGGAAGTAACTGTGTCGGGTGGGGGATGGGTGGAAGAGATGGTCCTCTTATTATTCTACATTTCATGTGGCTAACAGAAAGAAGTGCTATATGCAAACCAAAAAAACAACATTTCAAAACATCCTGCTGCATTATTAACATCTTCAAGATTTAGTGAATAGAAGCACAAAAGAAAACCTGTAAGTTCATTTTTGGAGATAACACAAGCTTAGTTTTTTTCTAAGGTATTACAGCCATTATCAACTGTGATCTCTGAAGGCATAAAGAGGGGGGAACATTGTGATTCTACAAAGCAGGAATGAATACTGAGAGCACTGAGTGAAGAACATTTCTTTATGGCTGTCCTTTGGATGTGGTTCATTGTCCTCCTCCTCTCTCCATATGTTTCATTAAGGAATCTAGGACTCTTAGTTCTTGAAAGAACTTGTCACACTGGAAAGTACAAATTCCTTTGTCTCTCAACCTACAAGTCTGTGGATTAATTGCACATACATATTCTAAAGCAGGGATGGGTTTCAAAATTTTTTACTGGTTCGGTGGGCATGGCTAGGTGGGGGGTCATGTGACTAAGTGGGTATGGACGTCACTCATGCATACTCAGTCACATGACCACCACCCCAAGTTATGCCAACCGAAATGGTAATAAAATTTTTTGACAAGGGGGAGGTGCCAGGCCAGGGTTCTTCGCTGTCTCCCAGATGGTGCTGGGGATGAGCCAAGCAGCCTGCTCTTGAAGTGGCAGCTGTGGCCAATGGGCTTGACCCTGGGATCTCTCTCTGTCTGCCCAGGACACTCCGTCTGCCTGGGAGATGGACCCAGGGAGGAACATAATGGCCGTTCAGGCAGTACCGCCCAGCATCCTTAGGAGGCAACTTGCTGGGCAACTTCTACAAAGTGGACATGTGTCCCATCCCCACCCCGATGCCTAGCACCTTCCATTCAAACCCGCAGCAGCACCACCTGCTGCTCCCTGCCGCTGCACACCTGCCCTCTGCCTTCAGAGGTAACAGAGGTAATACGATTCCCCCCCCCCCATCCAGCCAAATATGCTGCAGGTGTGAGATGGACCCAATGGAGGCAAGCGCTCCTCTTGGTGGGGTGGCTGTGCTCTCCTGCTCCTGGCCCAAAGCCTCACCACACATACACATACACATACACACACACCACCCAGCCAAGCACACTGCAGGTGCGAGATGGATCCAACAGAGGCAAGTGCTCCTCTTGGTGCGGCTGTATTCACCCGCTCCTGTCCTGAAGCCTCCCCCGCCCAGCCAAGTCTGTGGCACCAAGAGGAGCACTTGCCTCCATTGCCCCCAAAGGTGGAGGGCAGTTGCACAGTGGCAGGGAGCAGCGGGTGCTGCTGCTGCAGGTGCTTGATGGACCCAATAGGGGCAAGTGATCCTCTTGGCTGTGCTAGCCTGCTCCTAGCCCAAAGCCTCTTGAGTCACACATACCCCCCAGCTAAGTGTGCCACACCAAGAGGAGCCCTCACCTCCATTGCCTCCAAAGGCAGAGGGCAGGTGCACGGTGGCTGGGAGCAGCAGTTACTGCTGCTGTGGGTGCAAGTGGAAGGCACTGGGCATTGAGGGGGCACATATCCACCTCATAGTTGCTGAGTTCCACAAGTAGCTAAAGCGCACCACAGCGTATGGTCGGAGGCCAGCGGGGGATCCGATGGTGATGGCAATGGTGGTGAAGGCACTCAAGGGCACTCAGGACAAGCAGGCTGGCTGGGCTGGCCGGGTCATTCCGGGTTGGCTATTTATACCTGCCAGCTGATAGGCACCCCGTAGCATCTGCCTCCTCCCCAGCCGAAAAGTTCCTTCCCATCCCAAATCTGGCACCCCTTCTGGGCTGGTTGCCTGGACAGGCCTCAGGAGGGGGTCATCCCTGCCCGGTTTGCAGCTGGTGAGGAGGGGAGGCTAACAACAAAACATAATCTAGCCAAAGTTCAGTTCTTTATTTGCTTACACCACATAGATAGAATCCTGCCAATCTAAAATTATACTATGTCAGCATTCCGAGTAACGCATCTGCCAAAAGCAGAATTTGGAGGGAGGGAGATTTCTCAAATAATATGTTTATTGGATACAACATATTGGCACAGCTAGTGAAAACCAACTCTAAAAGTTTCCCCTAATTAAAATAGCAAATATTTCCCATACCAGATGTTACTGGTCACATTGTCCAATGAAAGTAGCTGGGAGGATGCTTGGTCACTCCTCTCCTCCTTTATTTGCCACCTGTTGGAATGGCCTTGGTTCCCACAAGAAAACTTTTTGTTTTGACTGGTAGCCAGTCTATCTACTTCCCCCCTTCTTTCCCCCTTTGCAAAGTTCATGGCAACTATGAGGCAGGAAAAGATGGCTTCAACCAGGTTTCCTTCAGAGTTGATAGTCAGATCTGCCCCCATTAACTGGAGAAAAGTTCCTGGAAAATTCAAATGGAAAATACATTAGTCTTGCATCATTCACATTTCCTCAACTCCCTTCCCCTGCCCCCAAAGGTCCTTTTGGTTTTTGAGAGTATTTATCATGGAATTTCTTAACTAGCCTATTGGCTTTTCATCCCAAGTTTTTACTCAAGTGGCCTCAGATAATGGGTAACTCTTCCATTGCACTAGGTATTGTAGTCTAGAGCAGAGGTCCTCAAACTTTATAAACAGGGGGCCAATTCATGGTCTCTCAGACTGTTGAGGAGCTGGACTGGCTGAGTGGGCATGGCTAGGTGTGGGCATGTGACTTGGTCGGCAGGGCTTGTTCATGTGACTAGGTGGGCATGGCCAATTTAACAATCCATTGAACAATGCACACAAATTAAACTTTAATTTATTTTGCTCCTGGGGTGTTTTATTTGCTTTTGTTGGCATGTTGTTTTTTGGTTGCCTTTTCTTTTTACTAGATCATTTTTTTCAATTGTTTAGGAGTCTAGTGGTCCACTTCAGGAAACTTGCAGCAATTCTTCTCAGCCCCAAGGAACTTGAGAAAGATCTCTCTCCCCCCTTCCCCCTCTCTCTTCCCCTCTGTCTCTCCCCCCCTCTGTCTCTCCCCCCCTCTCTCTCGTTATCTAACTTCTGGAGACGGTGGAGGTGAAACAGGCCATTTTTGCTCATTTTTTGGCTTCCTGTGGCATCTGTGCACCCTGTTTTTCACCACCCTCCACCTCCAGAAGCATTCTTCAGGCCAAAAACAGGCAAAAATGGCTCAGTTTTGGCCAAAAATAGGCAGTTTTCACCTGTTTTTTGGCCTCTCGGAGTGCTCCGTTATTCACCCCCTACCTCCAGAAAGGTAGGACAAAATTGTTGGCCTTATCTTTCAATTTCATCCCACAGGGCTCACAAAGGTAACTCCTGTACTCGGCTGAAGGGTGGGCAGGATGATGTGGGCGGGGGGCAGCCTCATGATCCTGCGCGGGCTGGATTACTGGCTTTGGCAGGCCACATGCAGCCCATGGGCCATAGTTTGAAGATCCATGGTTTAGAGTCTAGGATTCTTCTCACCTTTAATGCATCTCCCCCTGCACTACAATCAGCTTTCTCCACTGGCCTCAGCTGAGACCTTATTACTGGCTTTAACAAACTGCTATGGAGGACTTCCTGGGTGGGACTTACTGATGGAAGCAGCTAAACATATCTGCTCCTGAGTTACCAGTCGCGTTATCTGTTTAGATGATCATCTATCAGACATCTGACAGACACCTTACTCTTCGGGCAAGAAGGGAAGGAGAGAAGTTTTGTCGAGCAAATGCCTTTCTGATCTTTGCAGCTTCTGTGTCTGCGAAGAGAAGGGGGGCCAGCTGAAGGCAGAACTGTTCCGTGCTGGAAATCTCAAGCTGCTTTGCAGCACAAAGTAAGCATCTCTCCCACTCAGAACAAAGATTGAATTACTTGATTTCAAAACGAGAAGAACTCGTATGCAAGAGCATTAATTGCTTTTTTTAATCCTAGCTTCTTTTTTACAAGATCCTCTTCCATTATTTTATCTATTTAAAGAGGCACTTAAAATGGCGACGAGCCAGTTGAATTGCTGAGTAACAATGTTTATCTAGTTTTACGGAGTTTCAAAACTTCAAAGGAAGGGAGTGACTTATTATTTTGCCTCACAGCCGGCCAACAGATCTTTACTAATTAGTTTCACTTTTAAAAGACTCTTTGCTAATATAGAGACTTTCAAAACGGTGATGAATATGCTGAACTGTTTCGTTACAATGCTTATTCTTTGAAACCTTCTGCAAAGTCCTACGAAGTTTTTTTAAAAAAAACAACCTCAAAATAAAGGGGTAATTTAGTACCTCTTTCCACAACTGTATAGCGGGCCAGTAGAATTGCTTGAAGATAAAACTTGGAATGGCCTCAAAACCAAATCCTAATTTGAAACCCCCTCCTTCAGCCCCCAGAAGCACATCTTCAATACTTGGTACAAAGTCGCAGCCACCGCCCTCTATGCCCCCTACTGGAGAGTTACTAACGACAGAACTCTTCCTGAGAGAACTGAGTGAAGCTCATAACATGCTGACAATTAAAGTGGAAAACAAACTGAAAGATTTTAAAGAGGAGATAAAAGGGGAGATAAAAGAGGAGATAAAAGAACTTAAGGAGGACTTTTATGATAAAATTGATGCCAGCGTTGCTAAAATTAAAGATGATATGCTGGGGCTTGTAACTGTACTGACAGAACATGTTTCAGGAGTTGAAGATAGTTTAGAGGATCTTAATCAAGCTAATACTAATTTGACATCGAAAACAGAGGTGGTGCAACAAAAAGTCGAAAATGCTTAAAAAGAAATTATTATGATACAGTACAGACAAATGGATACAGTTTGATACAATACAGTTACAAGTCCCAGCATTTCATCTTTAATTTTAACAACCCTGGCATCAATTTTATCATACAACTCCTGTTTAAGTTCTTTTATTTCCCCTTTTATTTCTTTTATTTCTTCTTTTCCCTCCTGTTTTATCTCCTGTTTTATCTCCTCTTTAAGATCTCTAAGTTTATCTTCCATTTTAATTGTCTCAGCGTTTAGAGCCACACTTAATTCACTCAAGAAGAATTCTTTCATTAGCAAGTCTCCAGCAGGGGGCGTAGGGAGTGGAGGCTGCGACCTTGTGCCAGGCACTGGGGTTGTGCCCCTGGGAATAGAGGGCGATGGTTTCAGATTAGGATTTGGTTTTGAGACCATTCCAAATTTTATCTTCAAGCAGTTAATAAAACTCTACTGGCTGACTGTGCAGCTATAGAAAGAGATGCTGAATTTCTCCCTTTGTTTTGAAATTTGAGGCTTGGCAAGGCTTTACCAAGGATTTCAGAAAATAATCATTGTAACAAGACAGTTCAGCAGATTCATCACCATTTAAATTCCAGATAAGCAAGATTAATGAGAGAAAGGAAGTCTTGTAAAAATGAAACTAATTAAAAAGTTTCTGCTGGCCGATTGTGAGGCAGGGTGATAAATCACTCCTTTGAAGTTTTAAAATTCTGTAGCGTTTAACAAGGAGATTAAGAAAATAATCATTGTTACAGGAGAATCCAGCCGGCTCGGCGCCATTTTAAAAGCCTCTAAGTAAATAGATTTTCCAAAGAAGATCTTGTAAAAATAAAGAAGCTAGGATCTTGGTAAACAATTAATGTCCTCGTAAACGGATTCAGCTCGCATTAAATCAAATAAATCAAAACTGTGAACTGAGTGGGAGAGATCTTACTTTGTACTGCGCAAGGCAGTTTGAAGTTACCAGCACGGACGCCGTTCTGCCTTGGGCTGGCCCCCCTCTCTCTGCAGACACAAAAGCTGCAAAAATCGAAGGGCATTTGCCAGCAAAACTATATCTTCTTCCCTTCTTGCCTGAAGGATAAGAAACCTGTTAGACATCAAATAGATGATCATCTAAACAGACACGTGACCAGGAATTCGGGGGCAGCTATTTTAAGCTGCCACCATCAGTAAGCTCCGCCCAGGAAGTCTTTATATCTTTTTTTTTTTTTTTTATTCTCAACTTTTTTATTTTTTCTTTAAAAAAAACAAACACAAATATGTCATCATTTGTCAATCATTAAGACATTGAAGTACAATTTTTTTTTGTTGTGTGTATCCCTCCCTCCCTCCACCCCCCCACCCCCCCTCCTCCTTCCCCCCCCCCGACTTCCCAGAACCCGTACACGGTATGGATTTTTAACTAACACAGTCTAAAATCTATTGAGAAAAAAGAAATAAAGAAATTAATGACATTCTAGATTGACCTTAGCTTCTTCTTACTGAACTGACTTTTAACAGTTTAAATCATTTCTGATCTTAAGCATAGGCTAACTGGAATTTCTTAGTCCCGTATTTATTTTGTATATAGTCAATCCATTTTTTCCAGTCTCGTTTATATCTCTCATTTGAATGATCTTTGAGATATGCCGATATTTTAGCCATTTCAGCTAAGTTTGTTACTTTCAATGTCCATTCTTGGATTGTAGGCAAGTCTTCCTTCTTCCAATATTGCGCCACCAACAGTCTTGCTGCAGTTATCAGGTGCAGAGTCAAATTGGTCTCTACCACTGTAAAATCAGTACATATACCTAGTAAAAATAACTGAGGACTAAACTTTATCCTTCTTTTAAAAACATTTTGCATGACCCACCATATTTTTATCCAAAATGCCTTAACCTTTTGGCAGGTCCACCATATATGATAATATGTAGCATCGAGAGAACCACACCTCCAACATTTAGGCTGTACATTCGGATACATAGAAGCCAACTTTTTAGGATCTAAATGCCATCTATAGAACATCTTGTAAAAATTTTCTCTCAGATTTTGAGCTTGTGTAAATTTCACATTTCTTACCCAGATTCTTTCCCATGTATCCAACATTATTGGTTCCTCAATATTTTGAGCCCATTTTATCATACAATCTTTAACTAATTCTGTTTCCGAATCCATCTGTATTAATACATTATATATCCTCTTTATATGCATTAAGCTTTGATCTCTTATTTGTTTAAACAGATTATCCTCAACTTGAATAAAACCAATTTTTTGATCTATTTTCCACCTAGCCTGTAATTGCCCATACTGGAACCATGTTTGAACTACCTTCTCCTCTTTTAATACCTCTAAACATTTTAATTGTAATACCCCCCTTTCCGAGGTAAGAAGCTGTCTGTAAGTAATTCTGTCCTGTTTTTGTGCTGTATTCATATTTTCAATTGCGTGTCTAGGAATTGCCCACATGGGTATCTTGTCATTTAATTTATATTGATATTTCTTCCAGACCCGCAATAAAGCATTTCTTAAAATATGACTTTTAAAGGTCTTATCCAATTTTTTGTTGAATAACAGGTAAGCATGCCAACCAAATACCAGATCGTGTCCCTCAATGTTCAATATTCTATCATTAGTTAAATGAATCCAATCACTAATTACAGATAATGCCACTGCATCATAATATAGTTTTAAATTAGGTAGTTTCAATCCTCCTCTCTCACGTACATCTTGCATTATTTTCATCTTTACCCTCGGCTTCTTTCCTGCCCACACAAATTTGTTGATACCCTTCTGCCATTCTAAAAGGTTCGCATCTTTTTTAAGTATAGGTAACATTTGGAAGAGAAATAAAAATTTTGGTAAAATGTTCATTTTCACTGCCGCTATCCTACCCAGCAAAGATAAGTGCAATTTCTCCCATTTTTTCATCTCTGTCTGTATGCTATACCAAAGTGGTTCATAATTATGCTTATATAATTTCCCATTTGAAGTTAAAATGTTAACTCCAAGATATTTGACTTTTTTAACTACCTCACATCCTAGCATCACTCCTAATTCTTCCTTTTGTTTAATATTCATATTTATAGCTAATATTTTCGTTTTTCCTAAGTTTATTTTAAAGCCCGACACTTGACCATATTGATTAATCATATTCATTAAAACCATACTGGATTCCTGCGGTTGTTCCAATATTATGACCAAATCATCCGCAAAAGCGCGGACTCTATATTCTTGCTGCCTAATCTTGATCCCTTTTAAACCATCCAAGCCCCGTATTTTATTCAACAATACTTCCAAAGTTATAATAAACAATAATGGGGACAAAGGACAGCCCTGTCTTGTACCTTTTCCAATTTGAAAAGAGTCTGTCAGACTTCCATTGACTATGATTTGTGCTGTTTGCTGTTGGTATATTGCTTTAATTGACTGTAAAAAATTATCTCCTATCTGCATTTTTTGCAGTATCTTCAACAGAAATTGCCAATTAACTCGATCAAAGGCCTTCTCAGCATCCAAAAATATAAACGCAGCAGGGATCTGGTTGTTCTTTCCCAAATATTCTAATGCATTAATAATTAATCTAACATTACTTTTCATCTGTCTCCCTTGTATAAAACCTGTTTGGTCCGTATGTATCAATTGTTGAATGACCAACATTAACCTATTTGCTAATATTTTAGTAAAAATTTTATAATCTACATTCAGTAATGAAATGGGTCTATAATTTTTGGGTTGAGTAGTATCTTGATCTTCTTTGGGTATCAAAGATATAAACGCTGTCTTCCAAGATGGAGGGACTTTACCTTCCGTTTGAATCATATTAAATAATTCTCTAAGAGGTTCTACCATTTCTAACTGTAAGTTTTTGTAGTAAACCGCTGTCAAGCCATCTGTACCTGGTGCTTTCCCTGGCTTTAATTGCTTAATTACCTGCAGGATTTCCCCCGAGGTTATTGGTTGATTCAATTTTTGCCTGTGTTCTTCTCTAACTGAAGGTATTTTCTCCTTGTCTAAATATTTGTCTATGTCTAAACCATTAATTTTATCCCCTTTATACAGTTCTGTAAAAAATTCCCAGAAAGCCTTTTGAATCTCTTCCTGTTGGAACACCTCCTTCCCTCTGTAAATCAGTTTAGATATATTTCGAGTTTTCCTTTTTTTCCTAATCTGATAAGCTAACCATCTGCCAGGTTTGTTTGCATTACAAAAAGTATTGTGTTTTGCATATAATAAATTAGTAGCTACCTGGTCAGAGATCAACATGTCGAATTGAGATTTTAATATGTTAATAGCTTCCTTAACCTTTGTATCGTCTGGTTTCCTTGTTAACTCCAGCTCTTTTCTCTTAATTTCCTCTTCCAGTTCTGTTCGTTTTAACCCTTGCTTATTTCTATGTGTTTTATTTATATTCATCAAAACTCCTCTCATATACGCTTTGCTTGCATCCCATACAAATTCCATAGATGTACCCTTATTCATATTCAAAACAAAATATTCAGATAGTAATTTTTTACAATCATTAATATAGTTTTCATATCTAAATAAATTTTCATTCAGTTTCCAAAACCTTCTTGCCTGCACTACCCTTCCCAACTCCATCCAAACTGGGTTATGGTCCGAAAGGACTCTAGCTGCAATCTTTGTTTTCTTGACCCTAGAAAGCAAATCATTAGTGGTTAGAATAAAATCAATCCTTGAAAGGGATTGATGCCTGTCCGAGAAGAAAGTGAAGTCATATTCCTCTGCATTTCTTTCTCGCCAGATATCTCTCAATTCGAAATCATCCATAATGTCAAAGAAAGATTTGGGTAACTTTGCTCGCATCTTGGTATTTAGGCGGGAAATCTTCTTATCTCTCTTAGTGTCTATCACTCCATTCCAGTCACCCAATAGTATACAGGAACTATAGTCCCACTGTACTAATTTAGCATGAAGATTTCTATAGAATCTATCTTGCTGTTGATTGGGAGCATAAATTCCCAAAAGTAATGTCTTTTTCCCTTCTAAGATTAAGTCTAAAGCAATATATCTTCCGAAGGGATCTGCTTCTATTAATTCAGCTTTCATATCTTTTCTTAAGTATACAACTATACCATTCTTCTTTTCCATAGCAGAAGCTGCAAAATGTTGACCAAGTTTTGAGTTGATCAAATATTTTTGATCAGTTGACTTGATATGAGTTTCTTGCAAACAAATTACATCGTTCTTAAACTGTTTAAGATAATGAAATATTTTCTTCCTCTTCTGTGGAGAGTTCAGTCCGTTGACATTCCATGTTAAAATCTTAGTTGTCATCTTTGGTTGGTTGAAGCATTTTTAGAGCTTCCTGCACGGCCTGTTTAACCTTAGGTCTAGCTCCTCCCACTGCTTCCAGATTTGTTGTTGTAGTTCCTTGATCGATGGCCGATGATTGTTGATGCTGTTGCTTCTTAGCTTGTTTCTCCATACGTCTAGTAGTCATGCGGCTAGGTCTTGGTTCCATAGCACCTTGCACTTCTAGAGAAGAGAGATGCTCCATCTTGTCTGGTGGTTGTATAGTTTGCTGTCTATCCTGTCCTTCTTGTGGTCTTTCTCTAGGTCCAGATGGTGCAGGGTGTCCGGCCTTCAATATATTATAATAAAAATCTCGGGCTTTCCATACAGAGTTGAGGCGGTACCTTTGCTTATCAAATGTAAATATGATGCCGAATGGTGCATCCCATCTATACTGTATCTGACGATTTCTGAGTTCTTCGACCAAAAAAGCGTAGTCTCTTCTGGCTCTTAACATTTGAGGTGGTATCTCTTTCAAAACAGCCAGGTCTTCACCGCCAATTTGAAGCTTAGTGTTATAAGACGCTTGCAGTACCATATTTCTGAACTCTCTTGTAGTAAAATATATAACGATGTCTCGAGGAAGCTGCTTCTGCTTTGCCAGCCAGGAGTTAACGCGGTAAGCTTTGTCAATTTGCCAGCCTTGGTTGGTCCCTGGTCTTCCCATCAGGCGGTCAAAAGCTTCCGATAGGATCTGTTTCAGGTTCTCCTGTTTCTCCTCACGCAGCCCCCTTACTCTTAATGCGAACTCCATTTGTCGGTACTGTATCATAATAATTTCTTTTTCAGCATTTTCCACTTTTTGTTCCACCACCTCTGTTTTCAATGTCAAGTTAGCATTGGCATCATTAAGAACCTCTAGAGTATCTTCCACTCCAGAAATATGTTCTGTTAATACAGTTACAAGACTCAGCATGTCATCTCTAATTTTATCAACCTTAGCCTCAAATTTCTCATACAACTCCTGTTTAAGTCCTTTTATTTCACTTTTAATTTCACTTTTAATTTCTTCTTTCATTTCTTTTATTTCCTCTTTTCCCTCCTCTCTATTATCTCTAAATTTATCTTCCATTTTAATTGTCTGTGCATTAAGAGCCTCGCTTAAATTACTCAGGAAAAATTCTTTCGTTAACACATCCCCAGCAGGGGGCGTAGGAAGCGGAGGCTGCAGCTTTGTGCCAGGCACTGAGGATGTGCCCCTGGAAGTGGAGGGTGACGACTTCAAGTTAATATTTGGTTTTGAGGCCATTTCAAAATTTGTCTGCCTGCAGTTAATAAAACTCTATCGCCTAAATATGCAGCTTTAAGTAAAGAGGCTTTTATTTTGAAGTTTAAGGCTTGGCAAAAGTTTCAGTGAGTAAACATTGTAACAAGACCGTTCAACAGATTCGTCACCATTTAACTTCCAAATAAGCAAAGTTAATGAAGGAGTAAAATTCTTCTATTGTGAAACCAAAACATATGATAAGCTATCTCTTTTGTTTTGAATTCTTTTGAAGTCTTGTGAGAATTAGCAAAAAGTGTTCGTTATTACCGGAGAAACCAGCCTGCTCGGCGCCATTTTAAAAGCCTCTGAGTAAATAATTTTTCGGAGGAGAAAAAGAGAAGAAGCTAAAATGTTGATAAGCAATTATTGTCCTCGCAGTAAACGGATTCAGCTCGTGATAAGATTAAATCAAACAAAACTTAGAGCAGAGTGGGAGAGACCTACTTTGTCCTGCACAAGGCAGTTTGAAGTTCCCAGCACGGACAGCCGTTCTGCCTTGGGCTAGCCCCCCTTTCCTTGCAAGCACAAAAGCTGCAAAAATCGAAGAGCATTT
Source organism: Thamnophis elegans (assembly GCF_009769535.1). Lineage (NCBI taxonomy): Eukaryota > Metazoa > Chordata > Lepidosauria > Squamata > Natricidae > Thamnophis > Thamnophis elegans. The sequence goes on from NC_045547.1 coordinate 52,957,820, forward strand.
GCCAGCAAAACAGTTTCTTCTTTCCCTCTTGCCTGAAGGATAAGAAAACCTGATAAGACGTCAGATGGAAGATCCTCTAAACAGGTACGTAGCCAGGAATTCGGAGGCAGCTGATTTTTTGCTGCCTTCACCAGTAGGCTCCTCCCAGGAAGTCGAAGTCTTTATATCTTTGACACCCAAAGAAGATCAAGATACTACTCAACCAAAAAACTACAGACCTATTTCATTACTTAACATAGACTACAAAATTTTTACTAAAATACTAGCAAATAGGTTAATGCTGGTTATCCAACAATTGATACACGCTTTTTACAAGCAATCAAAGCAATATATCATCAGCAAACAGCTCAAATTATAGTCAATGGAAGTTTAACAGAATCCTTTCAAATTGGAAAGTGTACAACAAGACAGGGCTGTCCTTTGTCCCCACTATTGTTTATAATAACTTTGGAAGTATTATTGAATAAAATACGGGGCTTAGAGGGCCTAAAAGGAATTAAGGTTAGGCAGCAAGAATACAGAGTGCGGGCTTTTGCGGATGATTTGGTCATAATATTGGAACAACCGCAGGAATCCAGTATGGTTTTAATGAATACGATTAATCAATATGGTCAAGTGTCTGGTTTTAAAATAAACTTAGGGAAAACGAAAATATTAGCCATAAATATGAATACTAAACAAAAGGAGGAATTAGGAGGAATGTTAGGATGTGAGGTAGTCAAAAAGGTTAAATATCTTGGAGTTAATATTTCAATCTCAAATGGGAAATTATACAAGTATAATTATGAACCACTCTGGCATAGTATACAGATAGAGATGAAAAAATGGGAGAAGTTACACTTATCTTTGCTGGGAAGAATCGCGGCAGTGAAAATGAATATCTTACCAAAATTTGTATTTCTTTTCCAAATGTTACCTATACTTAAAGAAGATGCGAATCTTTTAGAATGGCAGAAGGGTATCAATAAATTTGTACAGGCAGGAAAGAAGCCGAGAGTAAAGCTGAAAATAATGCAAGATATACGCGAGAGGAGAGGCTTGAAACTACCCAATTTAAAACTATATTATGATGCAGTGGTGTTGGCCGTAATTAGTGATTGGTTCTATTTAACTAATGATAGGATACTGAACCTTGAGGGATATGATCTGGTATATGGTTGGCATGCTTACTTGTTATTTAACAAAAAACTGGACAAAAACTTTAAACGTCATATCTTAAGAAATGCTTTACTGCGGGTTTGGAAAAAATATCAACATAAAAAAAATAAACAAAAAAAATAAACAAATTATAAGATACCTATGTGGGCAATTCCTAGACATGCAATTGAAAATATAAATATAGGGAGAGCTTCCTGGGAGGAGCCTGCTGGTGGTGGCAGCAAAAAATCAGCTGCCTCCGAATTCCTCGCTACGTACCTGTTTAGAGGATCTTCCATCTGACGTCTTATCAGGTTTTCTTATCCTTCAGGCAAGAAGGAAAGAAGAAATTGTTTTGCTGGCAAATGCTCTTCGATTTTTGCAGCTTTTGTGCTTGCAGGGAGAGGGGGGCTAGCCCAAGGCAGAACGGCTGTCCGTGCTGGGAACTTCAAACTGCCTTGTGTGGGACAAAGTAGGTCTCCCCCACTCAGTTCAAAGTTTTGATTGATTTAATCTTATCACGAGCTGGATTCGTATTACAAGTGCAATAATTGTTTATCAAGATTTTAGCTTCTTTTCTTTTTCTCCTCTGAAAAACTATTTACTTAGAGGCTTTTAAAATGGCGCTGAGCAGGCTGGTTTCTCCGGTAATAAGGAACACTTTTTGTTAATTGTCACAAGAATTCAAAAGCCAAGGAGCCAAGGTGGCGCAGTGGTTAAATGCAGCACTGCAGGCTACTGCTAGATCAGCAGGTCAGCGGTTCAAATCTCACCGGCTCAGGGTTGACTCAGCCTTCCATCCTTCCGAGGTGGGTAAAATGAGGACCCAGATTGTTGGGGGCAATATGCTGACTCTCTGTAAACCGCTTAGAGAGGCCTGAAAGGCCTATGAAGCGGTATATAAGTCTACTGCTATTGCTATATAAAAACAAAGGAGATTGCTTATCATTTGTTTTGTTTCACAATCGGCCAGCAGAAGCTTTTTAATTAGTTTCATTTCTACAATATTCTCACTCCCTCATTAATCTTGCTTATCTGGAAGTTAAATGGTGATGAATCTGCTGAACGGTCTTGTTACAATGTTTACTCACTGAAAGTTTTGCCAAGCCTTAAACTTCAAACTAAAAGGGGAACTCAGCTTCTTTACTTAAAGCTGCATATTCAGGCAACAGAGTTTTATTAATTGCAGGCAGATAAATTTTGAAATGGCTTCAAAACTAAATATTAACTTGAAGTCGTCACCCTCTACTTCCAGGGGCACATCCCCAATGCCTGGCACAAAGCTGCAGCCTCTGCTTCCTACGCCCCCTGCTGGGGATGTGTTAACGAAAGAATTTTTCCTGAGCAATCTAAGTGAGGCTCTTAATGCACTGACAATTAAAATGGAAGATAAGTTTAGAGATAATAGAGAGGTGATAAAGCAGGAGAGAAAAGAGGAACTAAAAGAAATGAAAGAAGAAATCAAAAGTGAAATAAAAGGACTTAAACAGGAGCTGTATGAGAAAATCGACGCTAAGGTTGTTAAAATTAGAGATGAAATGCTGAGACTTGTAACTGTATTAACAGAACATACTTCTGGAATGGAAGATACTCTAGAGGTTCTTAATGATGCCAATACTAACTTGACATTGAAAACAGAGGTGGTGGAACAAAAAGTGGAAAATGCTGAAAAAGAAATTATTATGACAAATGGAGTTTGCATTAAGAGTAAGGGGGCTGCGTGAAGAGAAACAGGAGAACTTGAAACAGATCCTATCGGAAGCCTTTGACTGCCTGATGGGAAGACCAGGGACCAACCTTGACTGGCAAATTGACAAAGCTTACCGCCATTAACTCCTGGCTGGCAAAGCAGAAGCAGCTTCCTTGAGACATCGTTATATATTTTACTACAAGAGAGCTTAGAAATATGGTACTGCAAGTGTCTTATAACACTAAGCTTCAAATTGGTGGTCAAGACCTGACTGTTTTGAAAGAGATACCACCTCAAATGTTAAGAGCCAGGAGAGACTACGCTTTTTTGGTCAAAGAACTCAGAAATCGTCAGATACAGTATAGATGGGACGCACCATTTGGCATTATATTTACATTTGATAAGCAAAGGTATCGCCTCAACTCTGTATGGAAAGCCCGAGATTTTTATTATAATATATTGAAGGCCGGATACCCTGCACCATCTGGACTTAGAGAAAGACCACAAGAAGGACAGGATAGACAGCAAACTACACAACCACCAGACAAGATGGAGCATCTCTCTTTTCTAGAAGTGCAAGGTGTTATGGAACAAAGACCTAGCCACATGACTACTAGACCAATGGAGAAACAAGCTAAAAAGCAACAGCATCAACAATCACCGGCCATCGATCAAGGAACTACAATAACAAGTCTGGAAGCAATGGGAGGAGCTAGACCTAAGGTTAAACAGGCCATGCAGGAAGCTCTAAAAATGCTTCAGCCAACCAAAGATGACAACTAAGATTTTAACATGGAATGTCAACGGACTGAATTCTCCACAGAAGAGGAAGAAAATATTTCATTATCTCAAACAGTTTAAGAATGATGTAATTTGTTTGCAAGAAACTCATATCAAGTCAACTGATCAAAAATATTTGATCAACTCAAAACTTGGTCAACATTTTGCAGCTTCCGCTATGGAAAAGAAGAATGGTATAGTTGTATACTTAAGAAAAGATATGAAAGCTGAATTAATAGAAGCAGATCCCTTCAGAAGATATATTGCTTTAGACTTAATCCTAGAAGGGAAAAAGACATTACTTTTGGGAATTTATGCTCCCAATCAACAGCAAGATAGATTCTATAGAAATCTTCATGCTAAATTAGTACAGTGGGACTATAGTTCCTGTATACTATTGGGTGACTGGAATGGAGTGATAGACACTAAGAGAGATAAGAAGACTTCCCGCCTAAATATTAAGATGCGAGAAAGTTACCCAAACCTTTCTTTGACATTATGGATGACTTTGAATTGAGAGATATTTGGCGAGAAAGAAATGCAGAGGAATATGACTTCACTTTCTTCTCGGACAGGCATCAATCCCTTTCAAGGATTGATTTTATTCTAACCACTAATGATTTGCTTTCTAGGGTCAAGAAGACAAAGATTGCGGCTAGGGTCCTTTCGGACCATAACCCAGTTTGGATGGAGTTGGGAAGGGTAGTGCAGGCAAGAAGGTCTTGGAGATTGAATGAAAACTTATTTAGATATGAAAAGTATATTAATGATTGTAAAAAATTACTATCTGAATATTTTGCTTTGAATATGAATAAGGGTACATCTATGGAATTTGTATGGGATGCAAGCAAAGCGTATATGAGAGGAGTGCTGATGAATATAAATAAAACACATAGAAATAAACAAGGGTTAAAACGAACAGAACTGGAAGAGGAAATTAAGAGAAAAGAGCTGGAGTTAACAATGAACCCAAATGATACAAAGGTTAAGGAAGCTATTAACATATTAAAATCTCAATTTGACATGTTGATCTCTGACCAGGTAGCCACTAATTTATTATATGCAAAACACAATACTTTTTGTAATGCAAACAAACCTGGCAGATGGTTAGCTTATCAGATTAGGAAAAAAAGGAAAACTCAAAATATATCTAAACTTATTTACAGAGGGAAGGAGGTGTTTCAACAGGAAGAGATTCAAAAGGCTTTTCAGGAATTTTTTACAGAACTCTATAAAGGGGATAAAATTAATGGTTTAGACATAGACAAATATTTAGACAAAGAGAAAATACCTTCAGTTAGAGAAAAGCACAGGCAAAAATTGAATCAACCAATAACCTCAGGGGAAATCTTGCAGGTAATTAAGCAATTAAAGTCAGGGAAAGCACCAGGTACAGATGGCTTGACAGCCGTTTACTATAAAAACTTACAGTTAGAAATGGTAGAACCTCTTAGATAATTATTTAATATGATTCAAATGGAAGGTAAAGTGCCTCCATCTTGGGAGACAGCGTTTATATCTTTGATACCCAAAGAAGATCAAGATACTACTCAACCCAAAAATTATAGACCTATTTCATTACTGAATGTAGATTATAAAATTTTTACTAAAATATTAGCAAATAGGTTAATGTTGGTTATTCAACAATTGATACACACGGACCAAACAGGTTTTATACAGGGGAGACAGATGAAAAGTAATGTTAGATTAATTATTAATGCATTAGAATACTTGGGAAAGAACAACCAGATCCCTGCTGCGTTTATAATTTTGGATGCTGAGAAGGCCTTTGATTGAGTCAACTGGCAATTTCTGCTGAAGATATTGCAAAAAATGCAGATAGGAGATAATTTTTTACAGTCAATTAAAGCAATATACCAACAGCAAACAGCACAAATCATAGTCAATGGAAGTTTAACAGACTCTTTTCAAATTGGAAAAGGTACAAGACAGGGCTGTCCTTTGTCCCCATTATTGTTTATTATAACTTTGGAAGTATTGTTGAATAAAATACGGGGCTTGGATGGTTTAAAAGGGATCAAGATTAGGCAGCAAGAATATAGAGTCCGCGCTTTTGAGGATGATTTGGTCATAATATTGGAACAACCGCAGGAATCCAGTATGTTTTTAATGAATACGATTAATCAATATGGTCAAGTGTCTGGCTTTAAAATAAATTTAGGAAAAACCAAAATATTAGCTATAAATATGAATACTAAACAAAAGGAAGAATTAGGAGTGATGCTAGGATGTGAGGTAGTTAAAAAAGTCAAATATCTTGGAGTTAACATTTTAACTTCAAATGGGAAATTATATAAGCATAATTATGAACCACTTTGGCATAGTATACAGACGGAGATGAAAAAATGGGAGAAATTGCACTTATCTTTGCTGGGTAGGATAGCGGCAGTGACCAAAATTTTTATTTCTTTTCCAAATGTTACCTATACTTAAAAAAGATGCGAACCTTTTAGAATGGCAGAAGGGTATCAACAAATTTGTATGGGCAGGAAAGAAGCCGAGGGTAAAGATGAAAATAATGCAAGATATACGTGAGAGAGGAGGATTGAAACTACCTAATTTAAAACTATATTATGATGCAGTGGCATTATCTGTAATTAGTGACTGGACTCATTTAACCAATGATAGAATATTGAATATTGAGGGACAGGATCTGGTATTTGGCTGGCATGCTTACCTGTTATTCAACAAAAAATTGGATAAGAATTTTAAAAGTCATATTTTAAGAAATGCTTTACTGCGGGTTTGGAAAAAATACCAATATAAATTAAATGACAAGATACCCATGTGGGCAATTCCTAGACACGCAATTGAAAATATGAATATAGCACAAAAACAGGACAGAATTACTTACAGACAGCTTCTTACCTCGGAAAGGGGGGTATTACAATTAAAATCTTTAGAGGTATTAAAAGAGGAGAAGGTAGTTCAAACATGGTTCCAGTATGGGCAATTACAGGCTAGGTGGAAAATAGATCAAAAATTGGTTTTATCCAAGTTGAGGATAACTTGTTTAAACAAATAAGAGATCAAAGCTTAATGCATATAAAGAGGATATATAATGTATTAACACAGATGGATTCGGAAACAGAATTAGTTAAAGATTGTATGATAAAATGGGCTCAAAATATTGAAGAACCAATAATGTTGGATACATGGGAAAGAATCTGGGTAAGAAATGTGAAATTTACACAAGCTCAAAATCTGAGAGAAAATTTTTACAAGATGTTCTATAGATGGCATTTAGATCCTAAAAAGTTGGCTTCTATGTATCCGAATGTACAGCCTAAATGTTGGAGGTGTGGTTCTCTCGATGCTACATATTATCATATATGGTGGACCTGCCAAAAGGTTAAGGCATTCTGGATAAAAATATGGTGGGTTATGCAAAATATTTTTAAAAGAAGGATAAAGTTTATTCCTCAGTTATTTTTACTAGGTATATGTACTGACTTTACAGTGGTAGAGACTAACTTGATTCTGCACCTAATAACTGCAACAAGACTGTTGGTGGCGCAATACTGGAAGAAGGAAGACTTGCCTACAATCCAAGAATGGACATTGAAAGTCACAAACTTAGCCGAGATGGCTAAAATATCGGCATATCTTAAAGATCACTCAAATGAGAGATATAAACGAGACTGGAAAAAATGGATTGACTATATACAAAATAAATACGGGACCAAGAAATTCCAGTTAGCCTATGCTTAAGATCAGAAATGATTTAAACTGTTTAAAGTTAGTTCAGTAAGAAGAAGCTAAGATCAATGTAGAGATGTTATTAATTTTTTTATTTCTTTTTTCTCAATAGATTTTAGACTGTGTTAGTTAAAAATCCATACCGTGTACGGGTTCTGGGAAGTCGGGGGGGAGGAGGAGGGGGGCTGGGGGGGTGGAGGGAGGGAGGGGCATACAAAAAAAATTGTACTTCAATGTTTTAATGATTGACGAATGATGAAATATTTGTGTTTTTTAAAAGAAATAAAACCTTTTTCTATGAAAATATAAATATAGCACAAAAACAGGATAGAATTACTTATAGACAGCTTCTTATTTTGGAAGGAGGGGCACTACAATTAAAATCCTTAGAGGTATTAAAAGAGGAGAAGGCAGTTCAAACATGGTTCCAGTATGGGCAATTACAGGCCAGGTGGAAAATAGATCAAAAAATTGGTTTTGTCCAAATTGAGGACAACTTATTTAAACAAATAAGATATCAAAGTTTAATGCATATAAAGAGGATATATAATGAATTAATACAGATAGATTCGGAAACAGAGTTAGTTAAAGATTGTATGGTAAAGTGGGCTCAAAATATTGAAGAACCAATAATGTTGGATATATGGGAAAAAAATTTGGGTAAGAAATGTGAAATTTACACATGCTCAAAACCTGAGAGAAAATTTTTACAAGATGTTCTATAGATGGCATTTAGATCCTAAAAAGCTGGCTTCTATGTATCCAAATTTACAACCCAAATGTTGGAGATGTGGTTCTCTCGATGCTACCGATTTCCATATATGGTGGACTTGCCAAAAGGTTAAGGCATTTTGGATAAAAATATGGTGGATTATGCAAAATATCTTTAAAAGAAGGATAAAGTTTACTCCTCAGTTATTTTTGCTAGATATAAGTACTGACTTTACAGTGGTAGAGACTAACTTGATCCTGCACTTAATAACGGCAGCAAGACTGTTGGTAGCGCAATACTGGAAGAAGGAATACCTGCCTACAACTCAAGAATGGACATTGAAAGTTACAAATTTAGCCGAGATGGCTAAAATATCGGCATATCTTAAAGATCACTCAAATGAGAGATATTATCGAGACTGGAAAAAATAGATTGACTATATACAAAATAAATACGGGACCAAGAAATTCCAGTTAGCCTATGCTTAAGATCAGGAATGATTTAAATTGTTTAAAGTTAGCTTAGCAAGAAGATCAATGCTTATCTTAGCTTAGCTAAGATCAATGTAGAGATGTTATTAATTTTTTTATTTCTTTTTTCTCAATAGATTTTAGACTGTGTTTGTTAAAAATCTATACCATGTACGGGTTCTGGGAAGTCAGGGGGGAAGGAGGTGGGGGGTCGGGGGTCGGGTGGGGGGAGTGAGGGATATATATTAGGCTAGACACGATGTGTTAGATCTCAATGCAATGTGACTTCACTCGTATACTGTTTTTCTTTCATTTTTCTTTAAAAATAGGATAAGCCAAGTACATTACCATATAGTGGAAATACACCAAGGGGAGGAGGAGTAGGAAAGAAGAAAGAAGAAAGATGGGTATAGAGGGATGGGAGAGAGGATGGGGGGGAAGGTGAAAAGGAAGGGGGGAGCGGATCTGGAGAGAGGAGTGGTAGAGGGGGAGGGGAAGTAGGGTAGAGGGGGATGATGGAGGGAAGATAGAAAGTTGGAGCGTGGTGGAAGAAAGAGGTGTATGGAGAATGGAAGAGGTATATTGGGCTTTTATTTTCTGGGGCATTGTTGACAAAAGGAATTGATGCAATTATTGTTTAATACTGTGTGGTGTATACATGTGAGTGTATAAAAATGAAAATGAAAATAAAATATACTAAAATAAAAAAAACAAACTGCTATGGAAAACTGGATGCACTTTCCCTAGTAAGCGAGGGAGTTTCAGCTCCACCATGACAGGATTACTAATCATGATAAGGAATGATCCTATAAATTTTGGCCCTAGCATTTTACAGGGTACCTTTAACCTTAGGTACTTGATGGAGAGATAAACCTTGTTCCCTATTTGGAAGGGCATTTGGGGGACCAATGCTTATCAGCTTGCACTTTTGGGTTTTTTCCAGCTTCTTGTTTTGTGTTTTCCCATGCTTTTCTCAATGACTCCATCCATTCAGTTAAGGTCATGGAAAGGGTGACTTCCTGGGGGGGTTCAGGCATGGGGACGAACTCCATGCCAGTGATGATTTTGAATGGGGTCACAGTGCACTGCATTGTTGTATGCCACCTTGGCAAATCTTGGTAGCAAATCTGCCCAATTAGTTTGTTGGTAATTGACATAGCATCTTAAGTATTGTTCTAACATCATGTTAGTTCATTCCACGGCCCCATTTTTACTCAGATGCAAAGCTGAGCTAAGCCCCTGGGAGGACCCAATAGACCTGATAAACTCCCTCCAGAATTTGGCTAAAAATTGGACCCTCCGGCCTGAAATGAACAGAACAGAGCAGCCTGTAAATGTGCTTTACGAATAGTTTGCCTAGCTTATGGGCTGATGGGAGACTGGAACAGGCTATAAAATGGGCTTGCTTGGAGAAGAGATTGATCACTGTCCAAATTACTATATTTTCCCCACTCTCTGGAAGTTATAAAATCCATGGTCATTTCTTCCTGTGGATGGAACAGGTCAGCTACTTTTTGGAGCAGTCCTGGGGGTTTCCCTGGTTGTTTCTTCATTGCGGCACATGTTGCACAGCTTTTGACATAGTTCTAAATGTCCTTTTTCATCTTGGGCCACCAAAATTGCCTCCTTGCCAGGCACAAGGTCTCATCGTGACCACAAACCAGAAGTCAAATTGTTTAGATGCACTCCATCTTTCCTTCATGCTTCCAATATTTACCTACTTACCTATCAATCTATATACAAGGTCATCCCACTCAAATAAGATGTCCATGTGTGACATGCAACAGAAAAACAAACAATGAAAGAAAAAATCTTACCATGTAACAATAAACAAATGCAAAATATAAAATGGTGACCAAGCACATAACAAAAACCCGTTAGAAGCTGAATGAATTTTCAAATTCACTTAAGTTCTTTCTCTCTTCACTACCTTCTCCAAGGCAGAAACTGTTCATTCTCTTTTCTAGATTCATTGCTTTGCTTTGGATTCTTTTCTAATGCCACTATGACTCCTACCTTCCCAAAATCTAACTTGACTCTACTGTGGCAAACCATGAGCAGATGAGTGGCAGATTTGCCAACTATTCTACATATTAATCCTATTTCAAAGCAAATGAAATGTGATGAGTGGGACCTTTATTTTGTAGGTCAATGAATTGATTTGATTTGATTTGATTTGATTTGATTTATTGCATTTCTATGCCGCCCTATTCCCAGAGGGACTCAGGGCGGCTCACAAACCAAAATAGGGGGGGGGGAATACAAACAAGAGGAAAACAACAGACAAACAACTACAACAATTTAAAAACAATCAACAACCACACAATTCGAGCGGGGACGGGAATTCGTCAGCCCCAGGCCTGTCGGAACAGCCAGGTTTTAAGGGCTTTGCGGAAAGCCTGAAGGGTGGTGAGGGTCCGAATCTCCATGGGGAGTTCGTTCCAGAGGGCCAGAGCAGCCACAGAGAAGGCCCTCCTCCGGGTGGTAGCCAATCGGCATTGGCCGGTAGATGGAATTCGGAGAAGGCCTAGTCTGTGGGATCTAATAGGTCTGTGGGAGGTAATTGGCAGCAGGCAGTCTCTCAAGTACCCAGGTCCAATACCATGAAGGGCTTTATAAGTGACGACTAGCACCTTGAAGCGTATCCGAAGACCAATAGGCAGCCAGTGCAGCTTGCGGAGGATAGGTGTGATTGCTCGCGCGGCTGCATTCTGGACAAGCTGAAGTCTCCGAATGCTCTTCAAGGGCTGCCCCATGTAGAGCGCATTGCAGTAGTGTTTGGTAAGATATCCTCCTTAGTATATTAGCATCCAGATCTATGCACTATTCAAATTTCCCCCCACTATATTAAGAGAGGAGGAGGTATGGATTGTCCAGGTAAATGCATATAAGATAAAGCTCCAGGAAGAAGGAGCTAAGTACAATGTATTTTAAGAAATGTGGTGTTAAACACAGGGATAAATAAATAGAGGGACACATAAACTGTTCTCAACAGATATATTACATTTCATATATAGAGAATATAATAAGCTAGTTTGTTTCAAGGATGTATGTAAATCAGCTATGGCCAAAGGTGTATTTCAAAAAGCAACTGGGTTTTCTTGGTTTTTGCTTGAAAATATTTCTTTTCTCATCCAAGAAGCTTCTTCAGTTCTGAACTGAAGAACTGAATGATTGAGAATCTCCATAGACATGAAGCAGTTCTACTATTTCATGCATGGTTTTTAATTGCACCTTATATATCTATCCATTCCAGGGTGTTCTTTTTTAATTTTAACCAAAGGAAAGAGGAGGAAGTAATATGTTTTTCAGAGACACCTTTGGAAGGAGTCAAAACAGGCAATATGGCAGACTCTCTCATTCTCTCATGCCTCCATCCTGGTACTCCTTGACCTCTCTGCGGCTTTCGATACCATCGACCATGGTATCCTTCTGCGACGACTGCAGGAGGTGGGGGTGGGAGGCACTGTTTTACGGTGGTTCTCCTCTTACCTCTTGGACAGGTCGCAGTCGGTGTTGGTCAGAGGGCAGAGATCGACCCCTAGGCCCCTAATGTATGGGGTGCCGCAGGGTTTGGTCCTGTCCCCCCTCCTCTTTAATATCTACATGAAACCGCTGGGTGAGATCATTCGACGGCACGGGATAAAATACCACCAGTATGTGGACGATACACAGCTGTATCTGTCCGCCCCGTGCCAACTCAATGAAGCAATTGACGTGATGTGCCAGGGCCTCGAGGCTGTTAGGGACTGGATGGGGGTTAACAAGCTTGTACTCAATCCAGATAAGACCGAGTGGCTGCTGTGCTTCCCTCCTACTAATTGGCCAAGTGTTCCACCTCTCAGGCTGGGGGGGTCAAACAGTATGCCCCTCAGACAGGGTCCACAACTTGGGAGTCCTCCTGGACCCACAGCTGACTTTTGAACACCATTTGTCAGCTGTGACCAGGGGGGCATTTGCCCAGGTTCGCCTGGTGCACCAGTTGCGTCCCTACCTGAACCGGGAGGCTCTCACAACAGTCACTCGTGCCCTTGTGACCTCCAGACTGGATTACTGCAACGTGCTCTACATGGGGCAGCCCTTGAAGAGTATTCAACGACTTCAGTTTGTCCAGAATGCAGCCGTGCGAGCGATCGTGGGTGCGCCTCGGTTCACCCACGTAACACCTATCCTCCGCGAGCTGCACTGGCTGCCTGTTGATCTCCGGGTACGCTTCAAGGTGCTAGTTGTCACCTACAAAGCCCTTCATGGTATTGGATCTGGGTACTTGAGAGACCGCCTACTGCCAATTACCTCCACTAGACCAATTAGATCCCACAGACTAGGCCTCCTCCGAATTCCATCAGCCGGCCAGTGTCGACTGGCGACTACCCGGAGGAGAGCTTTCTTTGTGGCTGCTCCGACCCTCTGGAACGAACTCCCCGTGGAGATTTGTACCCTCACCACCCTCCAGGCCTTCCGCATAGCCCTTAAAACCTGGCTGTTCCGACAGGCCTGGGGCTAAAGACTCGCTGCCCCACTTCGAATGGTATGATTGTTGTGCTTTTAACTATGTATGGTTTCTATGCTTTTGTAACTCTGTTTGTATTTCCCCTCCCTTTTTGAGTTGTGAGCCGTCCTGAGTCCCTTCAGGGAAAAGGGCGGCATACAAATAAAATTAAACCAAACCAAACCAAACCTCTCTCTCCCCCTCTCTCTCTCACACACGAATGATCTTGAATTACAAAGCCACATCCATCACCTGGTCTTTTTGATCACACACATCCATTTCAAAATGTCCCTGGCCTTTTTAATGGCTAATTGGAATTTCCCATTTGAAAATCTCTCAGGCTATACCATTGCTTCAACTTGTTCAATACAATTGATATCATCTATTGCACTTTGCTTTCTTTAGATCTTAATATGAGAGATTTTTGGAAGCAGGCAGGGAAGGAGAAATTCAGTTCATGTGGGAAGGGACAAGACAGTCCAGTGCCATCGGACAGGCCATGGGAAGGAAGCACTTCAAAGAGATTCTACCTTAATTTGCTTATTATAATCCTGCCTGGGTATTTACTTTTACAGTTTTCAAAGTTTTCATATGTTTTTATCTCTGATTGGCATTAGAAATGCCTTTCTGAAATCCCTTCTCACTTCTTTGCTTTGCCAGCTTGTCACTATGGAAACTGGAATTCCTGTAATAAAGACAGATAACTGGGAAAGCTAGCTCCCGAAACATCTGAAGAACACCAAGTATGGGAAGATTGATCTGTGCTAATTTCAGAGGCTCTGTAAGATTTATGATAAAAAGCTTTCCTAGTCTAGGCTAGAATTGGCAGGGGTTCAGGCTAGAGCCAACCTGAAATCAGATGTTTGGTGTTGTGTAGGGTGAATTCCAGAGCACTGCTGCATATTGACAAAGGAGAGGGACTTGGGGCCTTGCACTCATCAGTTGCCACTACCATAAAATAAGCAAGGTGATAAAAGACTCCATTATCTGTTGATATTATAACACCAAGAGTAGAGGTTTTGTTGGAGTCATCTTAGAGATTGTGTCAAACAATTTGTATAATTAACAGGGAGAAATGATTCCAGAAACTTCTAATATAAAAAGCTTCACATGACATTTAAAAACATTTGTAGATTCTTGCGTTTTAATATCTTTTTTTTTCTAAAAAAAGTATATCTCCTTAATTGGAAGGATAACTATAAAACACATTTACTGTAAAATCTCTCCCAGGAACTTAAACAATGCATAATAGTCTTTCTATCTCAATCTTTTAAATGCCAATAGATGGTATATTTGTAAGATAATTCCCAGTTATATCCTCAAATGTTGCAACCCTCCTGCTGTGTGTCACTTCAACTTCTTTTCAATAAGCTTTTCTTAGATAAATAAGTCAGCTTATAAATTATAAATTTCATCATCAGCTGATGGCAAAATGTTCCCTACGGTTGTTATATTTTTAAAGAGAGCAAAGAGTATTTAAAACATTAGAGCAGCTTTGTATCTAACCCTGGGCATCAATCAATTTCTTATCATTATCCACAATTCTTCAGACAATTTCTCTTCATGAAGAGACTGTAGGGCAATGGTTTTCTGCTGGTATGTGCTAGGAAACAATGGGAACAGCCTTCTTGCTTATGATCATGGCAGTCTTTTAAAGGACACTAAGTTGGCAAACCTTATTTTGATATCACTTTTGGAAATTGTCTATTAACTATTCCAAATTTAGTAAGAAACATTTGAAATGACAGATTTGAATATATTTTATTTTCAACTCAGAAAAAAAGAAAAATTAATTACAAGCATAAGAATATAAAGAATTTTATTTAAAATATTTAAAAATATTTATTTAGGAAAGCTATAAATGGATTAAAGATCCAGATAAATTTGAAAAATTGACTTTTACTATAAGACTTTTTCAATTAACTATAAAAATAAATAACTTCATGGAAAACAGATTTATTGTGGTTAACCTGGCAATTGCATGTCATACAAAAGATATACGATTTTTTTTAAAAAACCTGAAGACTAGAAAGGACTAACTATTTTAGTAGAAAGAAAAAAAATACATGATGTCATTTAACACTGGGACCAGAAATATTAAAGGTGTTTGAAGAATAGAGCTACAAATAACTATAATATCAGCACTATCCAGAGGTGGGTTCCTACCAGTTCGCACCTATTCGGTAGAACCGGTTCATCAAATCTACCAAACCGGTTAGAAGAGATTCCACAAGTGGACCCGGAAATCAGGCCACACCTACAGAAGAGGTTCCAAAAATTTTTGAAACCACCACTGGCACTATCTGTAATAAAATCTGCTTATTTTGATGACCCCACCAAAACCGGCAGAGCAGGTAAGCAAGAACAGGCAGAAAATCCCATACTCACTCACACTGATGATGCTACCTACTTGGGTAATGAAATATCTGCAAGTATTTGCAAGCAACCAATCTCAAAGAGCACCAAATATACTTTCCATATACAGTGTGTGTGTGTGTGTGTGTGTGTGTGTGTGTGTGTGTGTGTGTGTAAGTGGTGGGCTTCAATTTTTTTTAGAACCTATTCTGTAGGTATGGCCTGTTTTGTGGGAGTAGCTTGGAGGTCATGTGACCGGGTGGGACGGGCCAATGTATGAATTATTTGCCCCAAAGAATGACCTACAAAAATAAGATTAAAAAAAGGAAATTTATTATTTTGTGCAGTTACTACTTAAAGAAGCGTAAAATAAGTACATAAAACAATAAAACAGCTACTTATAGAAGGAAGATGACTGTCTTTGCTGGTCTTCAACAATTCTGACCACCTTACACACACTCTTCCAGCCCCTCTGCCTCTTCAATCGTCCTGGATTCACTCTGACGTTTTTAAAACTCACAGCCTGTGCATAGGCACACACTCTTCCAGCCTCTCTGCCTCTTCCCTCTTCCCCAACATCCTACCCCGCAGCTACTCACCAGTTCTTTCTTCTTCTGGTTCTTCTTCTGAGAACTTTGTGATGTGAATGGGTGGGTGAGTGAACAAGCAAGCGGCGACCGGGCAGGCAGGGGGATCGAGCTGTGGGGGGCAGGCCAGGGGATGGAGCATTCCAGTACAGGCCCTCTGGACCAACAGGTATGGAAAGGTACTCTAAATTTCACCACCCGGTGCAGCCGTACCAGTCCATATTGGTTGAAACTCAGCCCTGGTGTGTGTTTTATTTTAATATGTATTAAACATTATTAATATTTTAATATCTCCTAAATATACTTTTCTGTTCTGACCCCCCCTTCTCCGTCAGGAACAAAAGCCAAAACAAACATACAAAAGAATGTTTTAATCAGTCCAGACTCTCGTTGGCTGCAAGCCCAAAACAAACAAAGAGATAAGCACTCTGGCAGCAAGTCCTATAAACCTACGCAGCACTGCAAACAAGCTCTCATAGCAAACCACTTCTCCAAGTTGATTTCTCTGAATCGTGAACGTTGACTTCTGCAAAAAGGGCATGGCACATCCTCTCTATCTAATTCACCTGCCCTATCTAACTAAATGAGGCTCCCAAGGGAGCTGAGTGGCTTACCTTTGATTCAAAGCAGATCAAAGTTTGTTTAAGAGCAGGCTGGTCACCTGTTGCTCAAGCTGGGAATGGTCAGAGGTCCCAGCCGGGCAGCAAGTCCATTCCAGTGGCTGTCTTAATCCTGGTCATGGCACCATTTGTTATAAAATTCAAAAACACTAAAAATAGACATGCAAACATGCAACCACAATTCAGCTTTGAATCAAAAAATTTATTTTTCCATGGTTCAAACATGAAAAATGCCAGAGTTTGTATTAGTACTTCAGTAAGACTGTACTTGTTCAAGTTGCAACACGGGTCAGAGATAGCTATGTCCAGTGAGGAGCAGCTACCATCAATGGCATTGACATGATCACAACCCTTCATTTTTAAACCTTTTTCCACATATCTTCTGTTCCCATGGAATATTTTCAGAGTTACTTCCTCTTTTTACAGGGTCCTCCTTTTATCGCACTTTAATGTGCCCATCTGAGATTTTCTGCCCCCTGTACTTTCACTTCCTCATTCATTTGATGACAGACAGTCTATTTTTAAATTATTATAAAATTGATTATACTGCATTTTGTAAGGCTTTCACAATAAGGATTACAATTTTAAGTGCAGGCTATAATATAAACCTCCTAAGAAAGGCACAGGCCTACAAGAGCATAGGTGCAGAGTCAAGCACTATAGATACAGGAGGAATCTTTCTTCTCACACCATCATAAAGAACAACCAAATTCTAAGGTTTTTCAGAACAAGGGGAATATTTATGTGTAAAGCAGTATAAAATGACATGATAACAACATGAATTTATAAGAGTCTGATTTACAAAATTTTCTCACAAATGCAGCCATTATGAGAAATTCATAATTCTTGCAGAACTGCCTTCCAAAAAGAGCAAATGGAATAATTTCATATAATTGTAGTAAGTTTTAGAGAGATATACCCCAAAAATAACAGTGCCAGGACACTGAGCCAAGGTGGCGCAGTGGTTAAATGCAGCACTGCAGGCTACTGCTAGATCAGCAGTTCAGCGGTTCAAATCTCACCGGCTCAGGGTTGACTCAGCCTTCCATCCTTCCGAGGTGGGTAAAATGAGGACCCAGATTGTTGGGGGCAATATGCTGACTCTCTGTAAACCGCTTAGAGAGGGCTGAAAGCCCTATGGAGCGGTATATAAGTCTACTGCTATTGAAGGAAATTTGTCTATAAAGCAAACCTCACAGAACCTAAAACCAGTTTTTTTCCATTCAGGAAATATACAAATGATAATTAGGCAATATACAAATGATAATTAGAAGCCTGGACATATTGCCAAGAGTCATTAACACCTAATCCCTAAAGGAAACATAGTAAAAGCTGAGAATAACAAACAAACAGGAAGCCTGAGCAAACTACCAGAGGCTCTCACTAGGAAGGACAAATCCCAGAAACTAGAAACCAAAGAAAAGCATTTACTCACAATAACAGACAAAATTCTCCTTCTTCTGTCTCTGACAAGATTAGCCCCAGGACAGGAAGACCAAGATCAGGGCAATCACAATAACTAAAGATAGACATATAATCCCCAAACTACACAAGCTTCATATATGAAACATATATAAAAATTAATAAATGTACTTCCCCAAATTACTTGCAAGCCAGGAATGCTGGAACTCTGTCATAGCTTTCTATGCCTTCCTGAATTAAAGACTCCTGCTTTCTGGTAGCTCACTTCAGTGCAAATTCTTTTCTCTGCACCAGCAACTACTTCCCACCTGGGAAACAAACCGGGAAAATCCTTCCATCAATTGGCGACCACAAAGGGATTCCCGACCAAACCAGACACAGGACAGGGTCCAGGCACCCAGCCAGTGCAGACTTCTTTTGTCTGAGGGTAAATACCCACAGACCCTGTCTGGAAGGCACCAAGTAATAAAGGGAGTCCTTGAGCCTTGTTCTCAACAGCTGCCTGAAAGTAGGTAAATACTGATTTAAATTTTAGTTCCTAGAATTGTGGGGAGTGGAAGAGTGTGTGTATGTGTGTGTGAGGCTTCACTCTCAGATAATAGCTGGATCCCATTTCCCCATGTGATCTCTAGCCACACCCCAACCAGCTGCTAGCTCCTCTGAGCAGTGACCAACAGGATTGGGAAAGCAAGGGGGGGGTCACCGGAAAGTAGGACCTTCTGTGTGAAAGAGAAAGGGCTGAGTGGGCTGCAACTGAAGGGTGGTTTAAAAGTAAGGTGACCAGATGTCCCACTTTCGGTGGGACAGTCACGCTTTCCAATAATTTGTCCCGCGTCCCGCGTCATTTTTAAAAAGTCCCGATTTTTGGCAAGTAAATTTTGGCAAGTAAATACATCGTTTGCTGGACACGGACTGCAGTCTCTGTAGTCTGCAGAATGGCCGTGGAATCGTGAATGAAACCCCCTCCAGCTAATCGCAAATGGAGACGAACGCTGCCCTATCAGTCAACGCTTGCCAGCTTTCCATTGGACTTGGAGGCATCACTGCATAGCCTGGCGTCCATCACGCGTTGATGACGTAGGCGTCCACAGACGTGGAAAGTAAACACTATGGAGCATTTCCAACTGCCTTTGTTTGCCAGACACAGACTGCAGTCTGCAGAACGGCCACACAATCGCGATTGAAACCCCTCCAGCTAAACAGGTGCAGCAGGACAGCAAAGTAACTAGGTTGAGCGCTTGTGGTGGCTCGGGCTTCCCGAGGGAACATTGCCCACAGCTGCCTTCACACAAGTTTAAGAGGGCTAAATTTGTCTCGTTGGGTGCGGGGGAGGGAGGGATTGGCTGAAACTTGCTGAAAGAAAGTTCTGTGATTAATTCAGCCTCTGAGATAAACGTATGGTGTGTGAAAGCAGCTGACTTCCCTTCCACTCCATCATCCGTGCCTCGATTAACACATAAAAGCCCACAAGGCCAGCACCACCACCACCCCCAACTCCATTTTTCATTCATTGCTGAGATCAAAACATTTTCTCCACTTGAAGTTGAGTGTGCAAATTCCAGGTAGGGGTGTTTATTTGTTTTTTTAAATCTAATGCTTTGCAGAAACCTGCATATCCAACACAGACATATATATAAACAATGGCTGCAGATTAAATTTTGATTTCCCTCCTTTTGAAAGGCCCACAATAGGAATTGGGGTGTTTTGGCACAGGTCTCCTTATGCACCTTCAGGTAATGTTAAAATGGTAAGGTAAGCCTTGTACCTCTGGTTTATTTATTTTAATTTATATGCCCTCCCTCTCTCCAATTCGGCCTCTTCGAAAATTCCTTTCTGTGTGAGGTGGCTCTTAAAAAATTCCTTTTTATGTGAGGTTGCTCCAGCAAACCTCTTCTCTGTTGCTAAGGAAGTGGAAAAGCTGGAATTAACAGCTGGAATGGCCCAAAAGAGCTGGCGTGGAAGAGAGCAAAGTTCAAAGAGCCATCACTCTTTATGGCTTGGCTCTCAAAACATGTTGGTGCTATCTGATAAGCGATGTTTTGAGATGGTTGTTTGTAGAGGTATAGATATGAAAAACTGTAAACCAGTGACCTGAAAATTTAGTGAAAGGTTTCAAGGTGAACAGGGAGTTCTATGAATAGGTGAGATGTCCCTTTGGATAAATGTCTGAGGCATTTATCACTACAACGTTGACAATTTTAAAATGTGGATTTCAACTCCCAGAATTCCCTAGCCACTGGGCACTTCAACCCCAGGAATTTTGCAGTCGGCATGCTGGCTGGGGAATTCTGTGAGTTGAAGTCCACATATATTAAACATCCCGAGATTGAGAAACATTGGTTTAAGGAATATTGGCAGTGAGGCCCCAAAGAGTCTTCCCCCTAATTTTAAGGTAAGGATGCATTCACAGATTCTCAGTGACAAGGAGAAAAGAATTTGTGTCTGTTTATAGCACTGTTTCTCAACCTTGGCAACCTTAAAATAACTTGTTAAAAAAGAATAGAGCTGAAAGGGACCTTGGACCTTAGTCCAGTTCAAGCAGGAGACCATACAATCTGAGACAAGTGACTGTCCAGTCTCTTCTTAAAAACCTCCAGAGATGGAGCAGCCACGATTTCTGAAGACAAATTGTTCCACTGGTTAATTGTCCTCACTGCTAGGAAGCTTCTCCTTAATTCCAGGTTGCTTCTCTCTTTGATCAGTTTCCCACCATTATTTTTTGTCCTGCCCTCTGGTGCTTTGGAGAATTATTTGACCTCCCTCTCCTTTGTGGCAGTCCCTCAATTACTGAAGTACTGCTGCTATGTCACCCCTAATTCTTCTTTTCTTTAGACTAGCTGGACCCAAAATCTGCAGCCATTTTCATATGGCTTAATTTCCAGGCCTTTGATCATCTTAGTTGCTCTTCTCTGAACTTTTTCCAAACTTAAAAAACTTCAACTCCTAGAATTCTCGGATCTTGGCTGGCTGGCTGAGGAATTCTGGGAATTGAAATCCACAGGGACTTAAGAAGCCCTGGTTTATAGAAACTGCTTTCATTATTATCTTTTCATGCATTCTCCACCACCACCACTACCACCAAATTAGAGGTAGCTAAGATATCTTATAAGGAAGATAGGCAGCTGTTCTGCCCCCCCCCCTTCTTGGCCCGTTAACAAACGCAGGCAGGCAACTTAAAAGGAAGTCTTTTTTTATCAGTTTTCAGTTCAAACTGGCTTCGAGCCCAGAAATAACATAAATACAAGTCTCCGACAAGAATGCAAAACAAAGGACTCTTACAAGCACTTCACTTCTTCCACAGTCTTCACGGATCAGGTTTACATGAAACACCAAAGCACTTATCCAAGTGTAACAGGCATAAATCACGATTAATCATCAAGCAATGTTGTACCAAACAAGGAACACATGAAGGAATGACGTTGACTCCAGCGACTGGGTGTGGCAGCATCCGTCCTTTTCTCTCCAAACTTCCTCCCACAAGCCCCAGCTGCATACTGAATCTTGTATCCCGAAAAGACTCTCAGCAGAACTGCTGAGTCACAACACTATCCCCCACCGCAGGGCCCTTTCCCCGGGGTCCGATGGTCGGAATGATGTGTCTCCATGATGACCCGCACCTATTTCCCTTGGTGCCTTTTTCATGTATCCCAAACCTCTGGAGGCATAGCCCCCTTGAATTGGAACTCTTTCGGTATCCAGTGGCCACCATGTTTCCTTCTGCCCTTCCCGGCGTCGACACCCAGTCCAGGGTCATCCACCCTCCACAAGGCTGACCCACCAACCCACTTTCCATCGGAGGTTGACGGCAGCTCTACCGACCGGCCGAGCCTTAACACCCTGTCTAGGGTCCTCCACCCTCTGCAAGGCCGACTCACCAACCCCCTTTCCGTTGGAGGTTGATGGTAGCTATACCGACCGGCCGAGCCTTAACACCCTGTCCAGGGTCCTCCACCCTCTGCAAGGCCGACCCACCAACCCCCTTTCCATCGGAGGTTGACAGCAGCTCTACCGACTTTGGCCGAGCCTTAACTCCCTGTCTAGGGTCCTCCACCCTCTGCAAGGCCGACCCACCAACCCCCTTTCCGTCGGAGGTTGACGGCAGCTCTGCCAGCTTCGGCCAAGACTTAACACCTTGTCCAGTGTCCTCCACCCTCTGCAAGGCTGACCCACCAGCCCCCTTTCCGTCGGAGGTTGACGGCAGCTCTATCGACTCCTGCTGAACCACCACGCAATCCCATCCTGCAGAGCCCTTCCCCCGGTTTCGATGATCGGGGTGTGGCCCAGAAGGGTTGGTGACGGTCTCCCCAGAACATGGTCCAAGACACTGGCACCCCACTGGGAACCTAGAGACAAAGTCCAGTGTTGCGGGGACCAGAGTCGACAACGGCTGGAATCTCGGTGGAGTTCTCTTTGTAGACCTGGCCCAATGATACTGAGCACATGACTTCACGCACCTCCGTACGTCATTTTTCAGATGTGGCCACCAAAATTGACGGGAGGCCAGGCGCAATGTCCGAACAAACCCCCAATGTCTTGCTGCAGACGCACAATGAATCTGCGCGAGCACCCGTTGACAGATGTGCCCTGTGGGAACATAGAGCCAGCCCTGACACTTCAAAAGATCCCCTTCCAAAGTCCATGGGGATGCCAGCCTCACTTCCGCCTTTTGTTGCTCCACCCAGTCATCATCCCGCTGCGCATCCCGTACCAGAGACTGCATGCTCCTGGGATGACAAACGGCAGCGCAGGTTGCAACGGGTAGAACAGTCTGAGATGGAAGCAAGTTCACAGGGTCAGAAGTCTTTACTTTACTTGGCAGGGCATCCACCCTGGGACTCCACACACCCCGAGCACACGCTATCTTGTGCAAATGGGGTAACATGGCCGCACCAATGTGCTGGTTGTCCGACTTAATCGTGTGTTGCTGAGGGATGGCTGCAGTCCGCGCAACCCTCCTGTTCTTCTTGGGGCAGCTCCCTGCCAAGTGTCCAAGATCCCCACAGTAAAAACACAATCCCTCCGGACGTCTTCTGTCCATCTCTGTCCGTGACACCCGAGGTCAGACAGCACCCAACTCCATGGGCTCCTCCCAGTCCACTGCAGTCTCTTGCTGAACCGGCATGCTGGTGGTCTCCTGGAATACACGGCGAGGCCTTCACCTCTGCAGCCGGGCGTCTATCCGGAGGCACAGGTGGACCAACGTGTCCAACGTCGGTGGCCTGTCCACCCTCGCCAGTTCATCCTGCAAGGCCTCAGACAATCCATCTTGGAACGTGTCCATTAGAGCTGGTTCATTCCATGTGGAATCCTGGCTACGTAGCCTGAATTCAGACACATATTCCTGTAATGACCCAGTCCCCTGCTGCAGTGATTTCAAACTTCTGGCAGCTGTTTCCCCTTTGATCGGATCTTCAAACATCCATCTGAAATATTGGCAGAAGCCCTGGAAGTCATCCAACAAAGGGCTCTGCTGAACTAACAAGGGGGTAGCCCACCGGGCCGCTGTGCCTGAGAGCAAACTAATCATGAATCCCACCTTCGTCCGGTCAGTGGGAAAGTCCTCTGCTCGCAGGCTAATAAACAGCTGGCATTGTCCCAAGAATACTCCCATCATATTTATCTGGCATGGCTACTGGGCACTTCCTCCTTGGCTGGGGTGTGTGTGTGTCTTGCAGCTCTCTGCAATTGTGCCAATTTGATCCGTCAGGACAGCCATTTGCTGCGCGAGTTGTGTCTGTGCAGCATGTAATTGCTCCATAGTTAATGAAATGGAGGCTTATCAGGCTGGAGTCAATCTGTTCTGTCCCCCCCTTCTCGGCTCGTTGACAAACACAGGCAGGCAACTTAAATGGAAGTCTTTCTTTATCAGTTTTCAGTTCAAACTGGCTTCGAGCCCAGAAATAACATAAATACAAGTCTCTGACAAGAATGCAAAACAAAGGACTCTTACAAGCACTTCACTTCTTCCACAGTCTTCACGGATCAGGTTTACATGAAACACCAAAGCACTTATCCAAGTGTAACAGGCATAAATCACGATTAATCATCAAGCAATGTTGTACCAAACAAGGAACACACGAAGGAATGACGTTGACTCCAGCGACTGGGTGTGGCAGCATCCGTCCTTTTCTCTCCAAACTTCCTCCCACAAGCCCCAGCTGCATACTGAATTTTGTATCCCGAAAAGACTCTCAGCAGAACTGCTGAGTCACAACAGGCAGCTATTCTCTCTTTTAAAACATGTTTCTTCCTTTTCACATCCAGAGAAATATTCTGCCTTTTCAATATTTCCTAGGATATTTCATTTTTTTCTGGGAGAGGGCTGGGTGATAACTTCCTACACTTTATTGGTAAATTAGTACCTGTAAATGTCTTCACAATTTGTGTTTTGGATACACTATGCAGCCCAGGAGATACTAACAAAAAGGGGAAGAAAATTTGAGCAAAGGGACTGTAGGAAGGTAAAACCCACCCTTCTCCTAGAAAAAAATGAAATATACTGGGAAATATTGAAAAGGCAGAATATTATATTTCCCTGGATCAGAAATGGAGAAACATGTTTTTAGGCAGGAAGCAGACTCACTCTTAATAGCCCCCGCCTTTGCCAATGGCCCATTAAAAAGCTTGGGCCAGTCTATTCTACATAACAAAGATCTCCCCTCTTTCAGCTCCAGGGTGATGGGATTAAGGTATGATAGTATTAGCCCTTTACCCATCTCACCACAGGGCATCTGGGAGGAAGAAATGCTCAACCATACGTGGACTCTGCAGAGTTGCCCCTGCATGGCCCCATGGGAGTACAAGAATACAAGATCAAGATCAAAGGCCAGAGAGGGCATAAAAACCAGGAACTTTCAGCATCTCCGTCTCTTTTTCTTCTTCACCCGCGGCGTTTTTAAAAAGTCCTGATTTTTAAAAAAAAATTTAATCAAGAACCCACGTCCCCGATCAATGGTGTCCCTCTTTACCAATGTTAAAATCTGGTCACCTTATTTAAAAGGGAAATGGAAACCTCCATATAATCCCAAAAGCGAAGCCAAACATTGTAGGAAAATTTGAGGAGGTGCCATACTCATCTGCCGGAGGGGGTGGGGGTGGGGGGAGCAGGTCCTCCTCATATTGTTTTTTTTACCTCTGTCAGCCTGAAAACCAATAGGTTTGGTATTCCCTTTGAGGGAAGTGAAAGGGAACCACAGTCTCCCCTGGACTCTTTTTGTCCGAAAACTTAACTGGTGACCCAGCTAAGCCAAAGTGAACCCCACACCAGAAAGGGGACATGGGAAGCTGTAGCTTGAGGGTCTTGATAGGAACCCTCCTTGGAGATTTGCTTGAGGCTTGGGATGAACGGAAGATGCCAGTCCTGGTCGGCATAAATAAAAAGAGAGCAAAAAAACGTAAGCCAGAATTCACATAGCATTTTGTGTTAAGCTAGCTTCTCGGTTTCAATTGCATTATTCAATAACTTTATGGTCCACAATACCTAAAATATTTTCTGGCCATGTTTTAATAATAAACCCTTTGAATTTTGACTTATAAGCAGCTTTAGGAAGGACAATTTGTATAAGTAAAAAATAGGGAAAAATGCACATGCAACATTCATTTGGAATAAAAGAGACTTTTATTGGAATAGTTTATGATCCAGTCCTGGAGACTAATGCCCAGTAAACTCTACAAGACTTCTTCTGTGTATAGAAGACCACTATTAAATTATTTGGGCAGTTTTGTGGAGTTGTTTTGCCATAGTAAGGCTTCAACTGATGCTTTCCTTCAAAACACGTTCACAAGGTGGTGGGGCTGACATCCGGATGAAACGACATGCAATCTTGTAGCTCCAAGATTGCTGTTGATATCTCTGCTGCTGGATGGTTCTTTTGAACCTAAACCATCCTGAAGAGACAGTGATAGAGAGGGGCACATCCTGTTGATCTCAGAGATATCACAGATTCCCCGTTTGACCCAGGAGTAGCCGTTTCTTGCCAGCAACAGCCAAGCAGCCATATAGCTGCTGAAATCTGGACAGCTCCCGAATGGAAGAGAAACAGAAGAGAAGCGTGTCGTTTTGATGAGATTTTTTTTCTTCATTAACATCTGAGAGAACACCCTAAAAGATTAAAAATAAAGTTAAAGTTGAAGACAGAAAGTGGATAAGCGGTGAGATTTGGCCAGAAAGTCAAACGGATTGTTTTTATTTTCTTCCTTTTTAAAGTGGGAATATTTGTTGACTTTTACAATGCCTGTTATTTTTTAAACTGGATTGGGGTGTTTTTCCTCTTCTTTTTTTCTTTTAAATGCTGGCATAAACATTTTCTTATTGACTAAGACATCTTTCTCTCTACTTTTCTCTTTCTAATGTTTTATTGTTTTCTTTTTCTTTATGGATTTTTAGTCTTCCTTTGAATCGGGGGGGGGGGAGGGGGAAGGAAGCATCTAGTGCTAAAAAATAAGTAACACTGCCACCTAGAGGCTTTGAAGCATTGTTTTCTTTTCTCTGCATGTGTGTTTTGAGAAAAAGTCCTTGAGCAGATGATAATGGGGAAAGCAGTGAAGATTGTTTATTCAGGTGCTTTCCTAGGATATTATCAGTGAATGGAAGCTAGGCAGTTTAAAGCTATAAGTTTGTTGTGACCTTGGAAAAAGAGAACTGACAACTCTGTCTGGAACTTAGCATGAGAACCTCAGTAGTGGCTGTGATTTCTTTTTCTATTTACCTTTATTTTTTCTTTTTCCCACTTCATTGCTTCCCTTTCAGACTTAGTTATTTTTAATCGATTAGAGGCTTTTGGCAGCAGAAGCATAGCATCTTTTTGCTTTTTGCTTTTTTCCCTCTTTTCTCTCTTAGCTCAATCCTTTTATTTTTCTTAAAGCAACCGTGTTTCTTCTCCTTTCCTTTTTCCTTTTTAATAGATATAACTTTTCCCCCTCTCTTTTTCTTTTTTTCCCTTTTTCCTTTTGGATTTTTGATTCTGTTTTCATACAATACTGAATTGGATTAAGTTAAAGAAGAACCTGAAGATCATAACTGCCCTTTTTTCCTCTTACTCTTCCTATTTATTTATTTATTGATCTGCTAAAATCTTTTGCCTTTCCCCCCCTTTTTTCATTTTTTCTTTTTGCAAACATCTGGAACCAATTGGTTTAGGTCTCATAAGAGCCTGAAGTTTTCCCCCCCTTTTTCTCCTATTTCTGTTTTTATCTCCATTTTGTTTTGTTTTTATTTTAGGATCATAAACATAAACAGATTAAGGAATAGAAGAACCCAAAGATTTTGTACTTCCCAGCCAAAAAAGCTCATTACCTTGGTGGAAATGAGTAAAAAGATAACGACTGCCAGCTCTTCAATACCAACTTCCTCTTCTTCACCATCTGGAGGGTAAAGATCAATTCAGACGATGTTGCAGCAGGAAAAAAACAAAGAAGGAACACTAGAAATGATTTTGCAAGGGATCCAAAAGATAGAATTAAGAACCAAAAATATTGAAAAGTGAACAGAAAAAACAAATGAGAAAGTTGAGAACATCCACCAAATGATGATGAAATTTGAAGATAGGTTCCAGAAAATTGAAGAAAAAGATGAACAAAGAAATGAGAATATCGGAGACATTGATAATTGATTAAGTGTGGTTGAAAAAGAGAAAAGTGGAATATTAGGATGGGAGACTGACAGATCAGAATTCTACCTCAGATTCCAAAACATAGAAGAAGAAAAGGAAGAGAATTTGCAGAGATAATGATAGAAATTCTCGCAGGCACCTTGGAGATAACCAAAGAGAAGATTATGGATGGCATAGACAAGGTGTATTGAGTCTTTACAAGATATCCAATGAAAAACAAGCTCCCAAGAGAAGTACACGTAAGATTTACTAAGAAAACAATTAGGACATAAATACTACAGATAGCAAGAGTCAAGACATTGAAATACAAAGAGATTGGGATTCTGAAACAGGTACCAAGACTGAGAGAGATAAGAAGAGAATATCAATTTTTGACTAAAATTCTACAGAAAAAAGGAGTTAATTATAGATGGCTGATCCCAGAAGGTTTGATGTTTCTATGGCAAGGACAAAGACGTAGAATAGATTCAATTGATAAAGTAGAACTATTCTATGCACAATACTTTAGAGGGAAAGAGGGAGAGACAGGAAAAGAAGAATCATTAATTGAACTACAAGATAATGGCCAGGCTGTAACTGGAAAAGAAGAATGTGCAGTAGGCGGCACTGTGGATACTAAAGAACGAGAATCAAGATCTACTAGAGCAGTAAGCCCTACCTATAAAATGGAGGAGAAAAAATTAATTTCAATAAATATAAATGGACTTAATTCAGCTATTAAAAGAAGGAAAACATTTCATAAATTAGATAAATTAAAAGTGGACATAATTTGCCTTCAATAAGTACACATTAAAAAACAACAGGAACAATTATTGATACACCCTAAACTAGGGAAAATATTTACCACATTGCCACGATGCAAGAAAAGAGGAGTGGTTCTGTATATTAAGGATACAATTTCAGCAGAGCAAATCTACACAGATGACGATGGAAGAATCTTAATGGTGGAAATTATGGACAATAACAAGAAAATACTTTTAATAGCAATTTATGCTCTTAACAATAGCCAAGAGGAATTTTATGAAAAAATTACATATGAAAATAATTGAACTGGACTATGTTAATATTTGTATGATGGGAGACTTTAATGGAATTGTAGATCAGAATATGGACTATAAAACACAAAAAACAACAAAACTAAATAGAAAGACTCTTCCTAAATCCTTTTTTAAAATGACTGATGAAATAGACTTAAAAGATATATGGAAAGAAAGAAACCCCACAATTAGACAATATACTTTCTACTCAAATTTATCATAGTCCAGATTAGATATATGGATCGCAATGCAATTGATTTATGATATACAGGAAATTGACATAGAAACAAGTACCTGGGCAGATTACAATCCAATGACAATTAAGTGGAAAGGACAAAGGAGAAGATCTAGATGGACTTTAAATAATACTATATTAAAAGAAAAGGATTTTGTAGAGAAAATGGAGAAAGAATTGGCGTTTTTCTCCAAAGAAAATAAAAAAGAGGACACATCAATGCAGAATCTCTGGGACACAATGAAGGCCTATGTCAGAGGCTTGATAATAGACTATACAAGAAAAAGAAATATTAAGAAAAGACAAGCTTTTAAAATACTGGATCGGAGATCGGAGAAAATTCGGGGGATCCTTTGGGACAGAACTACGCTATTCTGCCAATGAGGGGTGGCCGGTCCAGATGACACCAAACTGAATCAAGCGGCTGGCTTTGCTGCCGCCGCCATGGCTCTCCCTACCCCCCCTCACTTTTCCTCATCGTATCCTGGCTTGCGGCAGTCCAGGTGGCCTTTGCCTCGGTTCTTCGCGACTGGGAGAGCCCTGGAAGCTCTTGGAACCTGCGGGTCGGTATCGACTCATTGCCTGTCTTCACGGGGTGGGGTGGCTGCTTCATGTGGTGCTGGACGGAGGTGGATAGTTGTTGGTATACCATCGCTATGACCCCTACAGGCACCACCTCCCACCCACCCCCACCCCATTCGATCGGACTCTTCCATGCTGTGGCCTTTTCTTTGCCGTTTTATGGCTTTCTGCTCTATTACTCTTACCACCTGTCTCCCCCGGCTTATGACCATTGGAGTGTTTATGAACTTTGGACTGCCTATGGACTTTGGTTTTTGGACTCCTGGATTTCCAGACATATAATCCTGTTTTCTCTATCACGACCACTACTACCTATTACTACTCTAGAGGCACCACCTCAAACACCCACACCTCTGCCTCCCTTTACTATACTATCTGGGAGAGAAGAGAAGACGAACTATTTCATCTGCATCCCCTTGTCATCGATTTGACACTTGTGTCCCTACCCCACAAACCAGAGACCTTACTTGCACAATTTTGACATCAATTTTAATATTTGCGCACCCCTCCTTTTTTTCTCTGTATGTGGAATGTATGTCCATGCCTGTGAATGAATGAACCCACCTTCTTTTAAATTAGTATAATTATTTTTATTATATTGCTGTATCTTTTAAACTGTAGTGGGGTATTTTTGTGGAGAATGCTTGGTTGACACGTATGAGGGGATTGAGGGTGCGGCCTGGAGACCCCTCCACTGAGTGCAGTAGCAGAAGTGGATGGGGGCCCGGATCCGCTTCTCGTCCCAGAATGTATGGTATGAATGGCCTGCCGGGGAGAACGGAGGCTACGGGAGGGGAAGAGGGGTCTACGGATGCGGGGATGGGCCGGTGCATCCCGGTCATAGTTGGGAGAGGCAGGTTCTACGGGAGTTACAAGGCTAGCCATTACCGGGGAAGGAGGGTTCGCTACATCACAGCAATCCCTCCTTCCGGCCCTGATAGCTCCACTCCAGGACTAGATGGCGAGAGTTGTCAGGGTCCTGGTCTCAGGCTGCTGTTGCTAAATGCCAGGTCTGTGGTTCATAAAGCTCCCCTCATCCGGGACCTAATATTAGACGAGGGGGCAGACCTGGCATGTATTACTGAAACCTGGCTGGGCCAAGAGGGTGGAGTCCCCCTCACTGA
Organism: Thamnophis elegans; assembly: GCF_009769535.1. NCBI lineage: Eukaryota > Metazoa > Chordata > Lepidosauria > Squamata > Natricidae > Thamnophis > Thamnophis elegans. The sequence goes on from NC_045547.1 coordinate 52,988,391, forward strand.
AATGTGCCCAGAAGGGTTTCAGGTGCTCCACCAGCAGCAACACCAGATAAGGGGTGATGGAGTGGCAGTCATCATCCGAGAGACACGAGTTCCTCGTAGGATCCCTGCTCCGGAGACTGTCGGGTGTGAGTCCCTTCTGGTGAAGTTGGACCTTGGGGGTCAAGCGGGTTCGTTTCTAACTTACCTCCCAACTGCATTACAACAGCCCTGCCTGTGCTCCTCGAGTCAGTAGCCGAGCTCGCGGTTGAGTTCCCCAGATTTATAGTGCTGGGGGATTTCAACCTGCAGTTGCTCGGCGAACGCTCTGATGGAGCACAGGAGTTCATGGCTTCCATGACAGCCATGGACTTGACCCAGGTAATTCAAGGTCCGACTCATACAGCGGGTCACATGGTCGACCTTGTGTTTCTCTTGGAGCAGTGGAGACCTGATCTAGATTTGAAGGGCATTGTGATCTTGCCCTTGTCATGGTCAGATCCCTTCCTATTGAGGCTTGACTTTCGGAAACCAATCCCCCACTATAGGGAGGGGGAACCGATTAGGTGGTTCCGCCCCAGGCGCCTGATGGACCTTATGGGATTTCAGACGGTGCTTGGTGAGATACCTGACTCCCTGGCCCACAGTCCAGCGGAGTCCTTGGTTGCTGCTTGGAATACAGCGGCGGCGGAGGATCTAAACCGGATTGTGCCTTTACAGCCTCTCTGCGGCAGTGGATCCAGGAGGGCTCCTTGGTTTACCGAGGAACTCCGGGAGATGAAGCACCAAAAGAGATGCCTAGAGCGATGCTGGAGGGCTAGTAACTCCGAATACAACAGAACACAATTAAGAGCCTTTATTAGGACTTATCTAGTGGCGATACGGGTGGCAAAATGTGCTCATTTTTCCGCTCTTATTGCATCTGCAGAATCTCGCCCAGCCGCCCTGTTTAGGATAGCACGCTCCCTCTTGAAAGGGAGGGATGCGGGCAAGCCCTTACAGGGTAGAAATGAGGAGTTTGCTCAGTTTCTGTCGGATAAAAACGCTAAGATTCAGACAGACCTGAATTCCACTTGGTCAGTACCAGCCGAAATGCCGGGGGAGGGTCTTGATTGGATTTCGTGGAGCGAGTTTCAACTTGTCGCATCTGAGGAAGTGAACAAGGCCATGGGAGCGGTGAGTGCCTCCACCTGTTTACTGGACCCATGTCCCTTCTGGCTGGTCTCAACCAGCAGGGAGGTGACACGTGGCTGGCTCCAGAGGATTGTTAACACCTCTCTCCAGGAGGGATCCTTCCCACACCCTCTAAAGGATGCGGTGGTGAGACCCTCCTTAAGAAACCTTCCCTGGATCCAGCCATCTTAAACAACTATCGTCCAGTCTCCAACCTCCCGTTCATAGAAAAGGTTATTGACAAGGTGGTGGCCTTTCAACTCCGACGGACCTTGGATGAAGCAGATTATCTGGATCCCTTTCAGTCGGGTTTCAGGCCTGGTTATGGCACCGAAACTGCTTTGGTCACACTGATCGATGATCTCTGGCGGGCCAGGGAAAGAGGACATTCCTCTATCCTAGTGCTTCTTGACCTCTCAGCCGCCTTCGATACCATCAACCATGGTATCCTTCTGCGGTGGTTACGGGAGGTGGGAGTGGGAGGCACTGTCTTACGGTGGTTCTCCTCCTACCTCTTGGACAGGTCGCAGTTGGTGTTGGTTGGAGGACAGAGATCGACCCCTAGGCCCCTCAAATATGGGGTGCCGCAGGGTTCGTTCCTGTCCCCCCTCCTATTTAATATCTACATGAAGCCGCTGGGTGAGATCATACGCCGGCACAGGATCAAATATCATCAATATGCGGACGATACTCAATTGTATCTGTCCACCCCGTGCCAACTCAGCAAAGCAGTGGAAGTGATGTGCCAGTGCCTGGAGGCTGTCAGGGTCTGGATGGGAGCGAACAAGCTTGCACTCAATCCAGACAAGACCGAGTGGCTATTGATGCTGCCTCCCAAGGATCATTTTATCATTTTTTTAATCATTTTATTGACATTTATAGGCCGCCCTTTTCCCTAAAGGGACTCAGGGCGGCTTACATTTCATAGGAGGGGAGTGTAAGACAGGACACAAAAGAAATGTGAATAAAGGAAAATAACCAATAAAACACAACATTCATTTGACATTCGGGCGGGGCGAGATTAGGATCTTATCCCCAGGCCTGACGGGATAGCCAGATCTTGAGGGCTGTGCGGAAGGTCTGGACGGTGGTGAGGGTGCGAATCTCCACGGGGAGATCGTTCCAAAGCGTCGGAGCTGCAACCGAGAAGGCTCTCCTCCGTGTAGTCGCCAGTCGGCACTGACTGGCGGATGGAATTCGAAGGAGGCCTACTCTATGCGATCTGATGGGACGAAGGGAGGTAATTGGCAGAAGGCGGTCTCTCAAATATGGTCCAGACATTCCATCTCTTAGCCTGGGGGGTGAAATTATACACCCCTCAGAGAGGGCCCACAATTTGGGTGTCCTCCTGGACCCGCAGCTAACATTAGAATACCATCTGTCAGCTGTGACCAGGGGGGCTTTTGCCCAGGTTCGCCTGGTGCACCAGTTGCGGCCCTACCTGGACAGGGAGGCACTTCAAATGGTCACTCATGCCCTCGTCACCTCAAGACTGGATTACTGTAACACGCTCTACATGGGGCTGCCCCTGAAGAGTGTTCGAAGACTACAGCTAGTCCAGAATGCAGCTGCGCGAGCGATACTGGGTGTACCTACATACACCCATGTTACACCCATCCTCCACGAGCTTCACTGGCTCCCTATTGGTCTCCGAATGCACTTCAAGGTGCTAGTCATTACTTTTAAAGCCCTACATGGTTTAGGACCTGGCTACCTGAGAGACCGCCTCCTGCCACATACCTCCCAACGACCAACAAGACCTCACAGGTTGTGCCTTCTCCGGGATATTAAAGTAAAAATGGACACAACTAAACATAAAATGGGGCTAATGGAAAAGAAGGAATTAGCACAAAAAAGTAGAAGTGCTAAACAGAATTATTTTGAAAGTGCAAATAAACCAGGGAGATGCCTAGCATATAAATTGAAAAAGAGAGAGAATCAAGAAAAATAATGCAACTAATAGATGACCAAGGGAAATTTGTTATGGAAACAGAGAGAAGAAAAATATTATACAAGAATACTATGGGAAATTATATGAACAAGAGAAGATAGAGGAGGAAAGAGTTAAACAATATGTGCAAAAAGCATATTTACCCCAGATAACTAAAGAAACTGAAATGATGCTAGAAGGTAATATAACGATGATGGAATTAGTTGAAGTCCTTAAAAAAAAAAACAATGGAAAAGCTCCAGGTCCAGATAGACTACCAGTAGAATTTTATTAGATTTTACAGAAATTGTTGTTAGAAGGTATGAACGAAGCCATGTTAAAGATGAAGATACTCAAATCTTGGTCAGAAGCTTATATAACACTGGTGTCAAAGGAGGACACCAACCCACAACAAATTAAGAATTATAGACCAATTTCCCTGTTAAATTCAGATTATAAAATATTTGCCTCAATACTGGCAGAAAGACTCAAAAGATACTTAAATAACTTTATTCACCCTGATCAAAATGGATCTCTGCCAAAGAGACAAATTAAAGATAATATGAGAATAATCCTGGACACTTTGGAATATTATGAGGCACATCCTGAAAAACAAATGGCGTTGATATTCTTAGACGCTCAGAAGGTCTTTGATAATGTGAATTGGTGATTTATGTTGCTACAGTTGGAACAGATGGGTTTGGCAAGAAATTTATTCAAACTATACAAACCATATACCACAAACAAACAGCAAAGATAATGATAAATGGAGAATTGACAGATTCCATTGATATTGGGAAAGGGACAAGACAAAGTTGCCCACTATCACCCCTGTTGTTTGTGTTAATGTTAGAAGTCTTAAATAGACACATTAGAGAAGATAAAGACATAAAAGGAATGGAAATTAAAAAAGAAGAGTATAAATTGCAAGCATTCGCAGATGACCTAGTCTTCATTTTAGAAGATCCATTGGAAACCACACCTAAATTGATAGAAAAAATGGAGGAATATGGAAAAGTAGCAGGTTTGAAAATAAATAAAGACAAAAAAAAGATTTTGACAAAGAACATGCTAGCAAGACAAAAGGAAGTATTGGCGGAAGCTTTGAAGATTCCGGTCATGAACAAGGTTAAATATTTGGGGATATATTTGACAGCAAGATGTAGTACACTTAGAGAACAATTATTATAAACTTAAACAACAAATTACAACAGACTTGGCCAAATGGGAAAACTTACAACTATCGCTAATAGGGAGAATATCAACAAACAATATGAATATACTACCCAGGATTTTATATTTGTTCCAGACAATTCCAATTAGATTGGGGAAATATTTCTTTGACGACCTTAACAAAATAGTATTGAAGTACATTTGGGAGGGAAAGAAAGCGAGAATAAAACTTAAACTGTTACAAGATGTTAGAATAAGAAGAGGATTTGGCCTACCTAACTGGGAGTTATATTACCAGGCAACAAGCTTGATGTGGGTTAAGGAATGGATAATGTTAAGAAACTCTAGATTATTGACCTTAGAAGGTCATGATTTGTTGTTGGGTTGGCACGCTTTCTTATGGTATAAGGGAACTAAAACACAGAGATATTTCAGAAGGCATTACATACTTGTTATTAAACTGGGAGAAGATTAAAAGGCAACATTATTTAAAAATTCCAGTCTGGTTATCAACTATTGAAGCATTTTCATATTCAATAATATACAAAAACTAACAACAGTTAGATATGGTGAAATATTGAATGCTAAGGGTGAACTTAAATCTGGGCAAGAATTAGAAGAACAAGGTATAAGAATGAACTGGTTTTCATACACGCAAATACATTCTAGATATGATAAAGATTTTAAAATAGAAGGTTTTTATGATAAAATGACTGACAGATAAAATTCTGACAGGTACTGATGAAAAAGTGATTAAAAATTATATGGATACTTATTAGAGGTTAAACTAGAAGAAGAACAAGTTAAAGAATCTATGGTTGCTTGGGGGGGAAATTTTGGTCATGGAATTGATTTAGAGAAATGGCAAAAATTATGGTCACAAAATTATAAAATGACAATGTCAACAGCATATAAAGAAAACTTGTATAAGATGTTTTACAGGTGGCACTTACCCCCGGCGAGAATAGCAAGAATGTTCAAGGTCAAATCAGAAAAATGTTGGAAATGTCATCAGATACTGGGTTCATATTACCATATGTGGTTGACATGTGTAGAAACTAAAAGATATTGGACTAAAATCCACCCTTGGTTGGAAAAAATGACTCAGAAACATATAGACTTTAAACCTGAGATTTTTTTATTGGGAATATTACCAGAAATATACATCTGCTGCCAGTGCCGCCATGTGAAGACAAACCTCCCGCAGCCAGCCACCCACTCAGTCCCACCAACTCTCATCTTGCCTGCTCCATTGTGGCTGCGAGCAAGCAGAAGAAGCAGGCTGGTGGCCATGCGGGGTCCTACTGGACAGGGCTGCCGGAGCCTCCGCTGCAAAGTGAGGTGTCAGGATGTGGATGGCCTGACTGTGGGGCCCTGAGGTAAACTGGTGCAGGGCGCAGGAAGCAGCTCCAACACCACCCCACCTCACAGCAGCAGCACTGGCACAAGCAATACATGGAAAAAAAGTAAGACATCTCCCAAAATAAGCCTTAGTGCTTATTTTGGAGCCCCCCAAATATAAGACCTAATCTTATTTTTGGGGAAACATGGTAGTAAGCAGGGGTGGGTTCTGGCAAGCACTACTGCCGGTTCGCTCATGGGTACAGTGCTTGTGCACACTTGATGCACAATGCAATAAAAATTGTTCTGTGCATGTGCAGAAGTGAAAAACAAGTTGGCGATGCCTACGGTTTGGGTGCGTGGCAGGCCTGGATCGTTGTAGGTTCCAGCAACCCAGACCACCAAACCACTATGGTTCAGCTGAACCATTCTGAACCAATTGGAATCCACCATTGGTACTACTGTGTTTCCCCGAAAATAAGACAAGGTCTTATTTTCTTTTGTTCTCTGTGATAAACACTTGGCCTTATTTTCAGGGAGGTCTTATTATTTTTGAGGTACAGGAAGTGGTGAGTGTGGTCACCTCATGGCTGCTGCTGTGTTACAATATTTTCAGGGAGGGCTTATTTGGGGGGAGGGCTTATTTTAGCACATGTGCTCAAAAGCCCAATTGGGCTTATTATCTGGGGAGGTCTTATTTTCAGGGAAACAGGGTAAGTAAACATAGAATTTTAATTGTTTACTGTTATAATGACATATCTTGGTTTTTTGTTGTTGTATTTCTTTCATTTTATTGGGGCACTTTTAGGTCTTTACTTATTCCATCATTATTATCTTTGTAGCAATAGCAATAGTTAGACTTATATACCGCTTCATAGGGCTTTCAGCCCTCTCTAAGCGGTTTACAGAGTCAGCATATTGCCCCCAACAACAATCCGGGTCCTCATTTTACTCACCTTGGAAGGATGGAAGGCTGAGTCAACCTTGAGCCTGGTGGGATTTGAACAGCCGAACTGCTGAATTGCAGTCAGCTGAAGTAGCCTGCAGTGCTGCATTTAACCACTGCGCCACCTTGACTCAGGTCACCTTGACCTTGTATTTTTCTCTTTTATTTCTTTTTGGTTATTAATTAAAAAGCAATAAAATACATTTAAAAATATGAAAATGACATGAACTTAGACTTCTAGAGTGACAATTAAACTGACATTTAACATCATGAAACAAAATGTGTATAACTTCTGGATTTCTATTTCTGTGTGACTGTTTCATATCACAACAAATTAATCACTCTTTTAATCAAGGATTAGTTTAAATATGACACTGAATCAATAGTATTTAATATCAGCACATCACCAGATGCTGCAATTTGTTATAGTTTAATACACTGAATCAGCCATGGGATTTTAAAAATTTTACTAATGTAAGTAGAAAATCTCTAGATTATACTTCTCTGAAGGAAGGCAATCTGGTATAATAATTCAGTGTTGCTAGAAAATTAGAATTATGTGTATATTGATGAGGCCGGAGGAAATACTTCATTTCTTCTTAATATCACATAAATATCAGTTTTCTTCTCACAAATAATCACTCAGTGCTTAGAAAAGTGATTCATCTACTGATTATAGTTATTGAATATTCTTTCTCCACGTTCACTGTACATTAGGGAAAACTGAAATTATCTACTGAAAATAATTCACAGTGGCTTCAAATATGTTGTACTTCCATACTTTTATTCTTGGTGAGCATGGCCTTTGGATGAAAATTATAACAGCTGAAGTGAAACTTACATAATGGGATCTAAATTAAGGGAATCTGATTTATATTTTGAAGTCCATTGAAACAGTGCCATCTAAGTAAGATACAATCTTCTTTTTAAACTCAATTTCTGAGGACTTCACAGAAATCCCCAAACCATTTTCTTGTTAATAGTAAGAAACTTTTCTATAAGGATGTTTCACCATGCTCTTCAAGGATGTTTTTCATTTACTTGATCTAGCAAACATTTCCTGGTTATCTGCTGTGCATTTTATTACACCATATTTTTCCCCAAATAACAAAGGTTGTCCTTTCCTATACAGAGTCATGGTGATTTGGAATTATACTGGCAAGCAATTATACCAGCTAAGCAAGACAATTATTAAATGTTGCCCAACATCAGAATTTTGATAACATGACCATGGGGATGCTACAATGTTCATTAATGTAAAAAAATGGTCATAAGTCTCTTTTTTTCAGTGCCATTGTGACTTTGAACCAGTGGTAGATTTCAATTTTTTTAGAACCTCTTCTGTAGGTGTGGCCTGATTTGTGGGCGTGGCTTGCCAGCCATGTAACTGGGTGGGCGTGGCTTGTGGCCAGGTGGAGTGGCCAACTTGTAAAATATGGTGAAACTCACTTAACAATGCTCTTGCTTAGCAACCAAAATATTGGCTCTGAAACTCTGGCATTTAAAACACGCAAGTCTTAAAGCTGTCAAGTTACAAGACCCTTGCACCCCTAACCCTTTAGAAAAAAACCCAGGGGTGTTCAAACTTGACAGCTTTAAGACTTGTGGACTTCAACTCCCAGAATTCCTCCTCTCGCTCTTCATCTTGATGATGTGCCAACGGGCAGGGGGAGGGAGCTGGAACCGGTTCTAAACAGCACTGTAGATTTGTGGAACCTCTTCTATAGAAGAGGTTAGAACCAGCAGGAACCCACCCTTGCTTTAAACGGTCACCAAATGAACTGTTGTAAGTAAAGGACTGTCTGATGTTTCAAGAAAAGGAAGAGAAGAAAGATCAGCAAGACCTGAACTGAATAAAAATGAAAGTTTCTGGCTCATCAATTCATTCTAGAATTAAGAAACTAATATTTTTCATTTCCAGTTTTTCCTCTCCATTCTCTTGAATATTTTTGTATCTGTAAACTACATGGCTGGATGTAATTTTTTAAAATAAAAAAACCTTTTAAAATGTTTAGTAAGTTCATATTTATCTGGGAAAAAGAAAATACAATACATTACAAATACTAATTTGTTTAATGAGAAAGAACGATGCTGTTCATGAGGTTATCAGGAAAAGTGGGTCCAAATCATATTTCTGAAGAAGTAAGTGTATCTGCAGAGAGCAAAGGCTAACCATTTTTATAACAAAAGCATAGATTCTGACAATAATAATAATACTTCCAGATCAGTTGTAGACAATATGGTCTGAGATTATGACTTTCACCATTCATTGGAAGAGACAGCACTCATAATGGCACTGGTTTAGATTCTCAAAATCCACCTCACCCAAATGCACCCAAGTCTATTTTAAGAATTGTGCATAAGCTAGAACATTTTAAATTTGAAATTTTAAAGCAAATTTGAAATGGCTATCTTCCAATGATATTGAAAGCAGCCTTCAGTTAATGTAAATATGAGCATATTCAAAGCAAGATGTTTTGACAGCAGGCGATAGAGACAATTTTAAAAGGCCTGAGTAAAGTGAGCTAGCATATTATAAACAAGACACAAGAGAAATCATAACAACAGCCTTTTTAACACCACATTGCAGCTCTATGATTCCTAAGCCATCTACCTATGGAAACTTTTCACACCTCAAGATTTGTCCTAAAAGATTGAGGATATTCTATAAGTGGCATGGAATTTAATTGCTGTAGTCAGAGATACTTCCCGACAAAGCAGTTTGCAGCTGCCAAATATTTAGATGGCTGAAGGATTCTGTGGTGTTCAGAACTCTCATAATGAACATGTGTATTCTCTTATTTTAATTATCATTTTAAAAGCTCTGATTAAAAACGAGAGAGTCTTGTAAATAAGAAAAGGATCAGACACTAAAAGTGGGGAAAATGGAAGCAGTTTGGAAAATATCCAGTGAATCATTAGTTTGAATGGGAACCACTTGAGAAAGGATGGACTGAATGGTAGTAGATTTCTCAGCCAAGAAGAGGAAATTCCATCCTCTCACTCCATCATCCTTTGTTTCTTGGTTGTCAGAGGTAGAAACATATCCATGGGAGGGTATCATTGAATACTTTTTGCCTGATTATCACACAGGTTTTTTGAGCAACATGGTGGCCTAGAGGCAGTGGTGGGATTCAATTTTTTTTTACTAGCAGTTGTGTGGGTGTTGTTTGGTGGGCATGGCAGGGGAAGGTTACTGCAAAATCCCAATTTCCTTCCAATCAGCTGGGACTCAGGAGGCAGAGAATAGATAGGGGTGGGGCGAGTCACAGGTGGTATTTACCAGTTCTCTGAACTACTCAAAATTTCTGCTACTGGTTCTCCAGAACTGGTCAGAACCTGCTGACTAATACCTCTGCCTAGAGATGAAGATGCTTGCCTTCCATTCAGAAGGCTGAGAGTTCAAGCCTAGGCAATGACAGATGTTTCTAAATCAGGGCAAAAAGAGAAAATATCTGCTTCAAACTCCAAGCCATGGTTCCAAACCAAGCCAGCAAAACAAGAGGCCACACTGTGAGTAAAATGGATCTCTTTACTGGAATCTCAGCTTGGTACTTGGTGAACAATAGAGTAAAAGGGTTTCTAGCCAGCATTACTGGCTTCTGCTAGCCAGCTATCTATATGGACCCAGCATGCTCCTCCTTCCTATTCCTGGTTACTTCCAGCTGGCTCCAGCAAGTACTTATTTGACCTGGCTACAGCAAGCACTCTTGGAACCTGGTTGCTCTCTGGCTGGCTCCAGCAAGTATTCTTCAGGACTGGATGGCTTCTGTACCAACCGCAACTGGTTTGCCTTACTGGTTCCTCTCCCAGCAGGAGTTCCATCCCCATCTGTAGCTCCATGCATCCCCCTCCCCCTGTCAGGGGAAGTAGCAGCTGCCATTAGGTAGGCAGACAAGTAAAAGTGTGTTGGGGAGGGACCAGGAAGAGAGGGAAGGGTGCCTCTAGAGGGATTCATAAAGATGGCTTGGTTCACAACTCAGCCAATGAGGCAGGAAATGAAAGGGGGAGGAGGAGCCAGCCTGGTGTAGCTCTTGTGATGGGCATTGTGACCAGTTGCACTCTGGGCAGAAAAGAAGTAGGTGTCAGCATTCCAGATAGCATCCAAAATTAAATTAGAGTCCAAGGCAACATGCTGCTCAAAGTTCCAATTTATTATGATAGCCATGCTGGAACATCTTGGGAAAACCTGAATCTGAAGCTTCTTCCATTCCCCTCCCCAAGTTAAAGTTCATGATCTTACCCCCACACCCACGAGTCCATCACATGGTCTAATCTTCCACCCATCCAGTTCTAGTCCAGTGCAGAGGTACCAAGACAAAGGATGACCTTGGCAATTTAAAAAGGAATATTATTGTGGCTACATAACATTCTACTCCGTACTATCCTCCCTTCCATTTCCCCACTATAGAAACAGCATAGTAGAATAGAAGTGTGGTTGACCAAAGATCCAAAAGGAACATTTTCAGAAGAAAAATGTTTCCTGAAAAGAAAATAATGTAGGGGATAACATGGCAGAATTAACCACCCTTTGGCTTATCGGAAAACTTATCATGGAATTGTTTTACTAATTTAGCAGCTTTTAGGTTTCAGCTTTTCACCCAAGTAGCTTCGGACAAAGGGTTCCCCTTCCAATGCACTAAATATTATAAGCGACCCCTATACAGCCTGGAGTCTAAGATTTTTTTTTCACCTCATAATGTGTTTCCCCTTCTATTACTACAGGAAGAGAGGGAAGCTGGGTGGACAATCTTATGCTGAACCCAATTACTGGCTTCAATAAGCTACAATGAAATACTGGGTAAATTTTCCCTAGAATTCTGGGTAGACCGAGTTGAACTGTAACTGGGTTAGTTATCTTCACTATTGGGAATGGACCTAGAAATTTTGGGCCAAATTTCTTGCTAGGCATTCTTAAACATATATATTTGGGAGATAAGAAAACTTTGTCCCCCACACGAAAGGGGGTTTGGAGTGAGTGGTGTTATCAGCTTGCTTCTTGTATGCTTCTACCGCTTCCGCTAGAGCGCTTTTTTTTGTATTTTCCCACCCTTTTTTAAGAGTGTCCATCCATTCAGCCAGAGACATGGAAGAGAGAGGTTCCTTAGGCAGCTCTGGCATGGGAACAAATTCCGGTTCCACCACAAATCCGCAGTAGACTGAAGCGCGCTCAACGAAAGCACGTACGTGACATCATCACAGCGCGACAAAAACGGCACGCTGTGAGCGGTAAACTTAAAATTAATGCGTAAATCTAAACCTAACCCCCCCAAACCTAACCCTAAACCTAACCCTAAGCCTAACCCTTAACCTAACCCTAAACCTAACCCTAAACCTAACCCTTAACCTAACGCTAAACCTAACGCTAACCCTTAACCTAACCCTAAACCTAACCCTAACGCTTAACGTAACCCTAAACCTAACCCTAACCCTTAACCTAACCCTAACCCTAAACCTAAACCTAAACCTAAACCTAACCCTTACCTTTATGTGAATCGGCTTGCTTTAATTTTATTTTAATTTTAATTTAATTTATTTTTAATTTTATTTGTCGCGCTGCTGATGACGTCACGTACGCGCTTTGATCGGGCGCGCTTTAGTGGACCGCGGTTTTGACGGGTCATGCAAATTCCATGCCACTGGTAATTTGGAAAGGAGTTAATCCAGTGCTGCTGTGAGCCACATTGTTGTATGCCACTTCGGCGAATGGTAGCAACTCTGACCAGTTGTCTTGTTGATAGTCCACATAACACTGGATGTATTGTTCCACCATCACATTGGCCCTTTTTGCTGCTCCGTTTGTGCTCGGATGAAACACTGAGCTCAGTCCTTGTGTGGACCCAATGGATCTCAGGAACTCTCTTCAGAACTTGGCAGTGAATTGAACTCCGCGGTCTGAAATGATCCTCCAGGGCACGCCGTGCAGGCAGTAAATATGTTTAACAAACATTTTTGCTAACTTCTTTAAGGATGATAATCCTGAGCAAGCGATGAAATGGGCCTGCTTGGAAAACAAATCAATAACTGTCCAGATTACCTTATTCCTGCTGCTGTCTGGGAGCTCAACAATGAAGTCCATTGCAATCTCTTCCCATGGTTGGCTAGGGCTAGCCACCCATTGTAGTAGTCCAGGGGACTTCCCTGGCTGTATTTTCATAGTCACGCAAGTGGCACAGATTTTTATGTAATCTTCCACTTCTGATTTCATTTTTGGCCATCAAAATTGGTGCCTGGTGAGGTGGAGCATTTTTAGGAATCCAAAGTGGCCTCCTAGTTTTGCTTAATGGCTTCACTGTAGAACTACCAGGCTCAAACATGTGGGAATGTACAGCTTGGATCCCTTCTAGGCTAAGCCATCTTTCATCGTCAGGATGTCCTTGTTGTTGTTGAGCCAAGGTTGTGCTGGCAGTGCCGATTTCATCTCTGCTGTCAGCTTATCCTGGCTTCGGGTGGTGATTTGGGCTGCCTTTTGGTGGGAAGAAGAAAGGATGGGGTGAACCATGTCTTCCTTCTTACTGTTATACTGTGGTTTTCTTTTTTTTTAATTGTTTGAAGCAATATATAGTTTTATTTTCCATTTTCATTTTCTTACAGTCACACATATACTGTACAGAACCGGGGCCATATAACATTAAACAATAAACACAGCCATTCCTCTTGTCAATAATACCCCCCAAAATAGAAACCCAATGTACCTCTTCGACCCTCCATACACCCTTTTTTTCGCCCCCCTCCAACTTTCCGTCTTCCCACCATCATTCCCCTCTACCCTACTTCCCCTCCCCCTCTACCACGCCTCTCTCCCAATACACTCCCTCCCTTCCTTCTCACCCTCCCTCCAATCCTCTCTCCCACCCTCTCTACCCCTCTTTCTTCTTTCCCTCTACTCCTACCTTCGGTGTATTTCTACTATCTATTAATATATTCAGCTTGTCCTATTTTTACACTGGAATTAAAGAGCAACAGTATACAAGTGCAATCGTGTTACTTTAGTATCTAGCACATACTATATATCCCCCCTCCTCCCTCCCCCCTAAGACCCCACCTCCCTCCCCCCCGACTTCCCAGAGCCTGTACACGGTGTAGCTTTTTAACAAACACAGTCTAAAATATATTAAGGCAAAGGAAATTAAAAAAAAGAAAGTCAATAACCTCTCTGCGTTAAACTCAGCTTCTTGCTGTTGCACAAAATTAAGCAGTTTAAATTATTCCTAATCTTAAGCATAGGCTATCTGGAATTTCTTAGTCCCGTATTTGTTTTGTGTATAGTCAATCCATTTTTTCCAGTCTCGTTTATATCTCTCATTTGAGTGGTCTTTAAGATATGCCGATATTTTAGCCATCTCGGCTAGGTTTGTAACTTTCAATGTCCATCCTTGAGTTGTAGGCAAGTCTTCCTTCTTCCAGTATTGCGCCACCAACAGTCTTGCTGCCGTTATTAGGTGCAGAACCAAGTTGGTCTCTACCGCTGTAAAGTCAGTACATATACCTAGTAAAAATAACTGAGGAGTAAATTTTATCCTTCTTTTAAAGATATTTTGCATGATCCACCAGATTTTTATCCAAAATGCCTTAACCTTTTGACCAGTCCACCATATATGAAAATATGTAGCATCGAGAGAACCACATCTCCAACATTTAGGCTGTACATTTGGATACATAGAAGCCAGCTTTTTAGGATCTAAATGCCATCTATAAAACATCTTATAAAAAATTTCTCTCAGGTTTTGTGCTTGTGTAAATTTCACATTTCTTACCCATATTCTTTCCCACGTGTCCAACATTATTGGTCCTTCAATATTCTGAGCCCATTTTATCATACAATCTTTAACCAATTCCATTTCCAAATCCATCTGTATTAGTACATTATATATCCTCTTTATATGCATTAAGCTTTGATCTCTTATTTGTTTAAACAAATTATCCTCAATTTGGATAAAACCAGTTTTTTGATCTATTTTCCACCTGGCCTGTAATTGGCCATACTGGAACCATGTTTGAACTACCTTCTCCTCTTTAAATACCTCTAAAGATTTTAGTTGTAGAACCCCCCTTTCCAAAGTGAGAAGTTGTCTGTAAGTGGTTCTATCGTGTTTTTGTGCTATATTCATATTTTCAATTGCATGTCTAGGAATTGCCCACATGGGTAATTTATCATTTAGTTTATGTTGATACTATTTCCAGATCCGCAATAAAGCATTTCTTAAGATATGACTTTTAAAGTTCTTATCCAATTTTTTGTTGAATAACAAGTAAGCATGCCAACCATATACCAGATCATGTCCCTCAATATTCAGTATTCTATCATTGGTTAAATGAGTCCAATCACTAATTGCGGATAGCGCCACTGAATCATAATATAATTTTAGGTTAGGTAATTTCAAGCCTCCTCTCTCGCGTACATCTTGCATTATTTTCATCTTTACCCTCGGTTTCTTTCCAGCCCATACAAATTTGTTGATACCCTTCTGCCGTTCTAAAAGATTCACATCTTTTTAAAGTATAGGTAGCATTTGAAAAAGAAATAAAAATTTTGGTAAAATGTTCATTTTCACTGCCGCTATCCTACCCAGCAAAGATAAGTGCAATTTCTCCCATTTTTTCATCTCTATCTGTATACTCCACCAAAGTGGTTCATAATTATGCTTATATAGTTTCCCATTTGAGGCTAAAATATTGACCCCAAGATATTTGATTTTTTAACTACCTCACATCCTAGCATCCCTCGTAGTTCTTCCTTTTGTTTAGTATTCATATTTATAGCTAATATTTTAGTTTTTCCTAAATTTATTTTAAAACTAGACACTTGACCATATTGATTAATCGTGTTCATTAAAACCATACTAGATTCCTGCGGTTGTTCCAATATTATGACCAAATCATCCGCAAAAGCGTGGACTCTGTATTCTTGCTGCCTAATCTTGATCCCTTTTAGACCACCCAAGCCCCATATTTTATTCAATAATACTTCCAAAGTTATAATGAACAATAGTGGGGACAAAGGACAGCCCTGTTTTGTCCCTTTTCCGATTTGAAAAGAGTCTGTTAAACTTCCGTTGACTATGATTTGAGCTGTTTGCTGTTGGTATATTGCTGTAATTGACCGTAAAAAGCTATCTCCTATCTGCATTTTTTGCAGTATCTTCAACAGAAATTGCCAATTAACTCGATCGAAGGCCTTCTCAGCATCCAAAAATATGAATGCAGCAGGGATTTGGTTGTTCTTTCCCAAATATTCTAATGCATTAATGATTAGTCTAACATTACTCTTCATCTGTCTCCCCTGTATAAAACCTGTTTGGTCAGTATGTATCAATTGTTGAATAACTACCATTAACCTATTTGCTAGTATTTTAGTAAAATTTTTATAATCTACATTAAGTAATGAGATAGGTCTATAATTTTTTGGTTGGGTAATATCTTGATCTTCTTTGGGTATCAATGATATAAACGCTGTCTTCCAAGATGGGGGCACTTTACCTTCCGTTTGAATTTTATTAAATAGTTCTCTAAGAGGTTCTACCATTTCTAACTGTAAGTTTTTATAGTAAACCACTGTCAAGCCATCTGTGCCTGGCGCTTTCCCTAACTTTAGTTGTTTAATTACCTGCAAGATTTCCCCTGAGGTTATTGGTTGGTTCAACTTTTGCCTGTACTCTTCTCTAACTAGGGGTATTTTCTCTTTATCTAAGTATTTGTCTATGTCTAAACCCTTAATTTTGTCCCCTTTATACAATTCTGTAAAGAATTCCCAGAATGCCTTTTGAATCTCCTCCTGTTGAAGCACCTCCTTCCCTCTATAAATCAATCTGGTTACATTTCGAGTTTTTGTTTTTTTCCTAATCTGATAAGCTAACCATCTGCCCGGTTTATTTGTGTTACAAAAAGTATTGTGTTTTGCATATAATAAACTAGTGGCTACCTGATCAGAGATCAACATATCAAATTGGGATTTTAATATAGTAATTGCTTCCTTAACCTTTGTAGCCTGGATTCAATGTTAACTCCAACTCCTTCCCTTTAATTTCCTCTTCCAATTCTTTTCGTTTCAGCCCTTGTTTATGTCTAAACAAAATAGTTTATATTCATCAATACTCCTCTCATATACGCTTTGCTTGCATCCCATACAAATTCCATAGGTGTACCCTTATTCATATTCAGAACAAAGTATTCAGATAACAATTTTTTACAATCATTAATGTACTTCTCATATCTAAATAAGTTTTCATTCAATCTCCAAGACCTTCTTGCCTGCACTATCCTTCCCAATTCTATCCAAACTGGGTTATGATCCGAAAGGACCCTCGCCGCAATCTTTGTCTTCTTCACCCTAGAAAGTAAATCATTAGTGATTAGTATAAAATCAATCCTTGAAAGGGATTGATATCTATCAGAAAAGAAGGTGAAATCATATTCCTCTGTGTTTCTTTCTCGCCAAATATCTCTCAATTCAAAGTCGTCCATCATGTCAAAAAAAGGTTTGGGTAGCTTAGCTCGCATTTTAGTATTAGGGCGAGAGGTCTTCTTATCTCTTTTAGTGTCAATCACGCCGTTCCAGTCACCCAATAGTATACAAGACTTATAGTCCCACTGTACTAATTTAGCGTGAAGATTTCTATAGAATCCGTCTTGCTGTTGATTAGGAGCATAAATTCCCAAAAGTAATGTCTTTTTCCCTTCTAAGACTAGGTCTAGCGCGATATATCTTCCAAAGGGATCTGCTTCAATTAGTTCAGTCTTAATGTCTTTTCTTAAGTATACAACTATACCATTTTTCTTTTCCGTAGCAGAGGTCACAAAATGTTGACCAAGTTTGGGGTTAAACAAATATTTTTGATCGGTTGATTTGATATGAGTTTCTTGTAGACAAATTATATCATTCTTGAACTGTTTAAGATAGTGGAATATTTTCTTTCTCTTCTGTGGAGAATTCAGTTCATTGACATTCCATGTCAAAATCTTAGTTGTCATCTTTGGTTGCCTGAAGCTTTTTTAGAGCCTCCTGCATGGCCTGTTTAACCTTTGGCCTAGCTCCTCCCATGGCTTCTGAGCTTGTTGGTGTAACTCCTTGATCAATGGCCGGTGATTGTTGAGGTTGTTGCATTGTAGCTTGTTTTTCCATTCGTCTGGTGGTCATACGGCTAGGTCTTTGTTCCATGGCAGCTTGCCCTTCCGGGAGGGGAAGATGGTGCGTCTTGTCTGGTAGTTGTGTAGTTTGCCATCTCTCTTGTCCTTCTTGTGGTCTTTCTCCAGATCCAGATGGTGCAGGGTGTCCCACCTTCAAAATATTGTGATAGAAATCTCGGGCTTTCCATACAGAGTTGAGACGATATCTTTGCTTGTCAAGTGTAATTATAATACCAAATGGCACATCCCATCTATACTGTATCTGACGGTTTCTGAGTTCTTCCACTAGAAAAGCATAATATCTCCTGGCTCTTACCATTTGAGGTGGTATTTCTTTCAAGACAATCAAATCCTGGCCGCCAACTTGAAGCCTGGTGTTATAGGACTCTTGTAATATCATGTTTCTGAACTCTCTTGTGGAGAAGTATATAACTACATCTCGGGGGAGTTGCTTTTGTTTTGCCACCCATGAATTAACGCGATAAATTTTATCGATCTGCCAGTCAAAATTGGACCCCGGTCGTCCCACCAGATGGTCAAAAGCCTCTGAAAAAATCTGTTTCAAGTTCTCCTGTTTATCCTCACGCAACCCCCTGACTCTTAATGCGAACTCCATCTGCCTGTACTGTATCATAATAATCTGTTTTTCAGTGTTTTCAACTTTTTGTTGCACCACCTCAGTTTTGGATGTCAAGTTGGTATTAGCTTCATTAAGAACCTCTAAGTTATCTTCAATTCCAGAAACATGTTCTGTCAGTACGGTTACCAGTCCCAGCATATCATCGTTTATTTTGGCAATCCTAGTATCAAGTTTATCGTATAAGTCCGCCTTAAATTCTTTTAATTCGTCCTTTATCTCCTTAATCTCCTCTCTGAATTCTTTGAAGGTTTCCAAAAAAAGTTCTTTCGTTAGTACATCTCCAGTAGGGGGCAACTTTGTGCCAGGTATCGGAGATGTGCTTCTAGGAGGAAGTTTCCCCCCAGGAATTAATTTTGATGCCATTATAAGTCTTATCTATGGGCAATTAATCAAGCTCTACTGGCTCGCTGTGCAACTTACAGAAAAAAAAAGAAGAGTGTTAAGTCACCCCTTTTTTAGCTCTTTAGGATTTTTCAAAGGATTTCAAAAAAAAAGAAAAAGAAGAAAAAGCATTGTAACGAAGCAGCTCGGCATATTCAGTGTCGTCTTTGACTCTCTGTATCAGAAATAACAAAGTTGATAAGAACAAAGTCTTGTAAACTCTTCAGAGAAGTGAAACTAATTAATAAGAAACTGCTGGCTGGCTGTTCCTCCCTTTGAACTTTTATCACTGCTTTTGCAGAAGAATTAGGAATGTGGCATTGTTACTAAGAACACACAATCGCCATTTTAGGAGCCAGTTTCTTTTAAGAAAAAAAAAAGCTTAGTATACGAAGGAAGCTCTTGTAAAAAATGAAGCTAGGATTTTAAAAAAAACCAGATAAGGTTCTCAGATACAGACTCTGCTTGTATTAAATTCAGATAAATAGATCAAATATTGTCCTAAGTGGAGGTATCTTACTTTGAGCCGTGAAGACGACGGCTAGGTATTTCCGGCACGGAGATAATGATTCAGCCTTGGCTGGCCCCCCTTCCCTTCACAGCCGAAAAGGCTGCAAACTTCAAAGGAAAAGCTCTTGCCAGCTGGATCTTCTCTCCCCCTCTTCTTTGCCTGAAGAGTGAGGTACCTGCCAGATATCTAGGCAGATAACGCAACCAGAAACCCGGGGGCAGCTCTATTAAGCTGCCGCCATCAGCAAGATCCCGCCCAGGAAGTCCCATACTGTGGTTTTCTTGACAAGGCATCCACCAACAAGTTCTTTCCTGCAGGGATGTGCTTCAGTTCAAATTTGAACCTTTGGAAGTATTGTGCCCAGCAAACTTGCTTTGGGGACAGTCTTCAAGGGCTATAGAGAGCTTCAAGGTTTTTATGGCCAGTCCAGACCTTGAACAGCACATTCCCCCATTCCAGGAAATGTTTCTAAGTGAGCAGAGCCCACCTGACCACATACACTACTTTCTCCCAAATGGCCCACCTCCTTTCAGTAGTAGTGAGTTTTTTGGAGACATAAGCGCATGGCAAGAGGTGCCCTTCTTTATTCTTTTGCAGTAGTAGTGCCACTACCGCTATATCACTGACATCCATCTGGATTATGAATTGCTGTTCTGGGTTGGGGTGTTGCAGTATGGGCTCTTGGGCAAAGAGCCGTTTTAATTTCTCGAATGCTTTTTGATAGTCCATTGTCCACTTAAGGGGTTGGTTTGCTTTTGGCTTTGTCAAAGAAGGCTCAGTTTTTAATAGTTCAGTTAATGGGAGGGCAATCTCTGCAAAAGCTGGAATGAACTGCGTGTAGAAATTGGCAAATCCAAGAAAGCTTTATAGCTGTCTGCGAGTACTTGGAGGTTTCCAGTCTAACACAGCTTTCACTTTTCCTGGATCCATCTCTAACCCCTCATTGAAGATGTGGTAGCCAAGGTAATCTAGTGAGGTTTTGTGGAACTCACACTTCAACAACTTTGCGTACAGTTTGGCAACTAGACGTTTTTCCAGGACTTGTCATACCAGCTTCACCTGTTCTTCTAGGGTTTCAGAAAAGATAAAGATGTCATTGAGATAGGCGAGCACTCCATGGTACAGGTGCTCATGTAGCACCTCATTTATGTACTGTATGAAGACTGCAGGAACCCCTTGCACCCAAACGACGCTGATGTAACAGCCGTGCTGAAACTACTTAGAACTACTTAGAACAGAAGAGTGTGGACAGCATAGCAAAGACTGAACAGAAAAGTAAATTAGCTAAGAACTTTTTAAAAAAGTAAAGGAAAAGGTGCCAAATGAACTGACTGTGTTAAAGGTTTAGTGAAATACTTATTGAAAGATACATATATAAGAAAATTTTATAGGTTATAATAAATAGAATTTAGACAATTAAGTTACAATTATATATAATATTTACAATATCTATAAATAAGTATTTATATTTATCAATACGTGAAAATGTGGTGGATGCACACACAACTATGTGTCCATTTGATTTAATTGCATTAAGGATAAAATGAAATAACTGTATTTTTAAGATATAGCACTGTTGGTACAAATAAGCATTTAGGAGTCTTTCTTTCTTTTTCCTGTTTTTTATATTATTTGTTGTTATTGAATAATTTAGAGATATATGCAGACATATTTATATTGCTATAGGAGAACCGTTTATGGATTAATATAGATAAAGTAAGCTAAGTTAAGGATATTACTTAAAAAACTAAAACAAATTAATTTAAAATAATAAATAACAGCTAAGTAAATATATTATATTATTAGTGGTATCTAGTGTAAGAGGGTGTACCTGTCAGCACCTCTCCATTTAATAATCAGGAAAGAAGACCACGAGACTCCATTTGTGGGAAATCAAATGTACTTTTACTAATTAAAAATGGTTAAAGAGCAGTTGCATAGCGAAGTCTGGTTAATTAGGCGCGAAAGCAGTTGATATATAGAATAGCCCATTCCACACCCCCTGGCATCATAGGCCTAGTCCAATCATAAGTCCTTCAAGTGTCAGGTGTGAGATAACTTCAAAAGACATCACGAAGATGGAATGTCGGTGCCGTTAGCCCAGGCGGGAAACACCCACGCATGCGTAGTCTGTCCATCCAAAGAC